>NW_006760392.1:0-28955 GCF_000271605.1 Fomitiporia mediterranea MF3/22 | reverse complement strand
TATACTAAACTATACAAGAGCACTCAGGGAGTATGAGCCACTAAGAATGATAAGCTATGAAGAATGAAAGAAAGGAATGTCAAAGATAAAGGTACAAAGAATGAAGGGATGGACAAAGGGTAAGAGACTATAGAATGATACAAAGAATGAAGGGGTGGTCAAAGGAATAGAATGATGAAGTAAGGAAGGGTAGTAGTAAGAGTCAGCACACATATAGTTCATAGACAGTACCCCTGAGGGACAGAAGTCCTGAGTTCTGGTACAGAAGAGTGCAGAACCCTTGGAACTGAAGGTACAAGAGTAGAGAACTGTAACATCACCCCCCCTCTAAAACCAATTGTCCTGATTGGTGAGCATTGGGCTTGGTCAGCAGCTCAGGCATAGGTCAGAACAGTAGGGTTTGGAAATCTGTGAGGCAGAGTTGATGTAGAGTACTCAGATGAAGTTAATAGAAGTCTTAGATTGCCTTAGTAGTATGGGTGAGATTCTCAGTAGGTTCCTAAGTACATTCTTCAACTGGGTATCCCTTCTAGTAGATAAGGAACTTGAGCTTTCTGTACACTAGCTTAGCATCTGCTACATACTCTACTTTGTATTCTGGTTCAGAACTAATGAGTTCTGGTGGAGGCAGTAGGGGTCTTTGTTGTGAAGGAAAACCTGGATCATAGTATTAAGACAGTAGAACCTTGTTAAACACTAAGTGTATGTACTTCCATGTTGCTAGAAGTTAGAGTTTGTAGACAGAGGTGCTGACCTTCTTTTCAATAACAAAGGGTCTGAAGTGCTTGTTGTCCAACTTCTTTATTAGGCAATCCATGGTCAGGTTAGTAGCTTCTAGTATAACTTTGTCACTAGGCTGGTAATCCTTAGCTACAGACCTCTTCTAATCATAGTTCTGCTTCATGACCTGTACTACCTTTTCCAAAAGAGCTTGTGTGTCCTCCCTGGTTCTGTGCATCTGTTCTACAAAGTCTGTTACAGATTCAGAACTGTCATTCCAGTTTGGAACAGTCCTCTAGTACAGATGTCTCTTATGATTGAGGAAGAACAGGGACTGTCCTGTTATAGAGTGTTGTTAGTTATTGTGCACAAATTCTGCTAGAGCTAACTATTCAGACCAATCTGATTACTAATAATTGATGAACATCTAGAGGTAGAGCTTGATCTCCTGATTGACTCACTCAGTTTGACTGTCAGTCTGTAGGTGATAAGTAGTAGAAGGGTTCCCTTGAATTCTGAGAAGTGTATACAAGTCCTACATGAATTTTGACTCAAATTACAGTCTACAATCATGAATGAGCTTCTGAGGGAGTCTGTGTAACCAGAAAACATGATCCTGATAAATGTGTGTCATACCTTTGGAAGTGAGTTCTGTTCAGGTTGGAACTGTGTAGACTTGCTTGGAGAATCAGTTGACAATCACACAGATAGTGTTGTAACTCTGAGACTCAGGTAGCTTACTAATCAGGTCTACCAAGACTTCTTCCTAAGAGTGATCTGGGATCTAATACAGATGTAGGAGAGCCTGAACCCTTGTCCAGTAGGCCTTAGTCTATTAGTATGTATTGTAACCAGTCATGTACTTCAGGATTTCCCTCTACATTCTAGGCTACTAGTAGTTCTGAGTAATGAGTTCCTACATTTTGTGTTAGCCTGGATGTCCTACAGTCAGATTGTTGTGATGAGCTCAGATAATGTCCTCCTACAGCTTCTGATCCTTTAGAACATACAGTCAGCCTTCCTAGTAAACCTGTCCATCCTTATCCTCCTCCTAATCCTTAGCCTACTTTTCTAGTTACTTTACTACAACCTAGTCCTGTGTGTGTCTTAGAGCTTACTGTATGTAGGTGACAAAGTCAACATTCTTAGATTTGAGTCAGATCTCTTAGATTGTCTCAGACACAAAACAGGAATTGTCTAGGAGAACAAGATTTTTGTTATCATTCTCTCCCCTTTCATAACCTACTTGTCTCAAGAGTAAATCAGCTTTCATCATTTGTGTTCTGGGTTTGTGGGTCAGCACAAAGTCATAGTCCTACAGTTCTAACATCTAACAGGTCTAGTAGTGGTTGAGCTTCTGAGACACTCAGAAGTACTAGAGATTAAGGTGATTACTCTAGATCTTGAACTTCTACACTATACTAAGGAGATATTGACACTACTCTTTCAGGGAACAGACAATTGTAAGGAGTTCCTTGTCATAGATAGGGTAGTTCTGTTCTGTTGTAGAGAGGGATTCTGATTGGAACACTATCAGACACTACTTTCCATCAATGAACTGGGACAGTACTACTCTATTTGCAAAGTTGGAAGAATTAGCTTTGACTCAGAACTTGTCCACAACTGTCAGAACTGTTAATACAGGCTTACTAGTAATAGCCTGCTTGAGGGACTCAAACACAGACTACTACTAATTATCCTATTACTAAGGGACATCCTTGCTAGTAAGATTATGAAGGGGCTGGGCAATAGTACTGAAGCCTTAAATAAAGTGTTAGTAGTAGTTTGCAAACCTAAGGAATGCTTGGACCTGTTTCAGGTTCTGAGGTTGTGGCCAGTTCTGAACTATAGTCACCTTTGCTGGATCCATACAGACCTCTCCTCTACTGATCACAAAGCCCAGATAATCTACTGACTCCTGTGTAAAAGAGTACTTTGCTTCTTAGAGGAACAGTTTATTATCTTAGAGCTGTTGTAGAACTGCTCAGATCTGTCAGTAATAGTACTCAACTGTCTAGGTGAAGATCAGAATGTTGTCTAGATACACACTAATGTGCTCTGAGTCAATCAGATCTGTAAGGATGTGATTCATGAATGACTAGAATGTTACAGGTGAGTTGGTTAGTCTAAAGAACATTATAGTTAGTTTGTACAATCTGTAATTGGTTCAGAACACAGCCTTCTACTTGTCTCTATCTTGGATCCAAATATTATTGTATCCCTATCAAATGTCCAACTTAGTAAAAACCCTGAATGTATGTGTTTTATTAATAAGCTCCTGAATCAGGAGGAGTAGGTACTTGTTTTTGATAGTACCCTTATTGAGACAATAATAATCCTAGACTAGGTAGAGCTTCCTATCTTTCTTTTTGACAAAGAAGAAAGGGGAGGCTATAGAGGACTTTGAGGGTTGGATCCAGCTGTTCCAAAGATTTTCCTGAAGGAACTCATTAAGTGCCTCCTACTTGTCTCTGTTAAGTAGGTAGACCTTGTAATCCTTAGGTTAGAAACCCTTAGTCAATTCAATTGTATAGTCTCAGGGACAGTGTTCAGGAAGCTGGTTGAATTCCTCTTCACTGAAGACTTTGAGGAACTCTTGGACAAAATCTGGCAGGCTGGGTCTGTATACATTCCAGAGTAGAGTTGTTCTAAGAGGGTTCCAGACTGGTTCTGTCTCAGACATCCTTTGGATTGACTCTATTCTACCTTGACTAGAATATGTATCTACATATTTATCCTAGTTGAAGAAGAACAACTAGTCACCTTTATTAGAACTGTTAGTAACATTAGAAGCATCTGTATCTACTTGGAACAGTAGTGTAAGGTAGCTACAAGACTCAGGACACTAATCAAATACAAGTGTCTACTCTAACTAGTCAATAGTAGGGTTGTGAGCCTTGAGCCATTCAAATCCAATGAAGACATCTGTCTTTTCAAGGTTAGTAACTCTGAACTCAATACTTTCCTCATAATCCTGAATAGTCATCTGTAGTTGGACAAACTCAGTGATCCAACCATTCTGGTTCAGGGTTCTGTCTATATTGTATACTAGGATCAGAAGTGGAACACATCAAGTAGGGAGGTAGTGTTCCTACACAAAGGCCTTATTAATGTATGAACTAGTATATTTACTGTCTACCAGAGCTGTTGTTTGGATCTGGGGGGATCCTAAGAAGAGAGCCAAGAGGACAGGGACTTAGAGCTAGTGCCTGGAATGTCCTCAGATGAACTGCTACTTGTTCTGAAGGGAATGTACAGCTTGCACAGCCTTGTTGTCTAAGAGGGTAAGTATATACACTAACATTTCCTTATTAACCTCTCTCTTTCAACAAGGACAGACCTATGTCCTCAGCTGTGAACTCAGCTGAGGCTATCCCTGCTTAATACTATAGACAAACTACTAAGTAGTAAATAGGGCTGGGTAACATGAGTCAAATATAATAATTGTTACACATACTATAGTGTCCTGTATGATTGAGACA
This sequence comes from Fomitiporia mediterranea MF3/22, assembly GCF_000271605.1. NCBI lineage: Eukaryota > Fungi > Basidiomycota > Agaricomycetes > Hymenochaetales > Hymenochaetaceae > Fomitiporia > Fomitiporia mediterranea. The sequence goes on along the minus strand of NW_006760392.1, from coordinate 24,753 downwards.
GTAACAGGTAATAGTAGTTCTGTTACTAGCTTATAAAGGTGGCTTGTGTTACAGTTCTCCACTCTTGTACCTTCAGTTCTGAGGGTTCTACACCCTTCTGTACCAGAACTCAGGACTTCTGTCCCTCAGGGGCACTGTCTATAGACTATATGCATGCTGACTCTTGCTACTACCCTTCCTTACTTCATCATTCCATTCCTTTGACCACCCCTTCATTCTTTGTATCATTCTATAGTCTCTTACCCTTTGTCCATCCCTTCATTCTTTGTACCTTTATCTTTGACATTCCTTTCTTTCATTCTTTGTGGCTTATCATTCTTAGTGGCTCATGCTTCCTGAGTACTCTTGTGTAGTTTAGTATATATAGGCATACAAGATCAGACTGGTCCTGTAGTCTTGATCTTGTCTACTCCAGGTAGTCCTGTACTCTTAGGCTCACTCTATATACTCTACTCTTGTCTCACTCTCTCTCTCTGCCTGTTCTGCAAGTTCTGACTATGTTCTAGTACTCACATTCTATATTTCTGTTGTGTAGGATAGTTGTAGCCTGGGTCCCCTTACCAAGCCTTCAGGTCCCCTCTACACTGTTACTGACATCAGATTAAGACTACCTATTACTACCCTATAACTCTCTTATGTTTCAGGCATTAGTACTTGCTATTGTGTCAATCTCTTTCCTTTGTCCTGACCCTTTTACATTTTTAAATTTTAAACTTTCTAAACCCTTTTAAACTTTTGCCACCCTTCTTCTATTCATTACCCCTTTTAGTTAAGTATTGATCCCTTTCTAGTGTAGACATAGACCCTACTACACCAACCACCACCCCTGCTGTCCTACCAGATTAGTAGTTACAAGCAGAACTAACTTAATACATGTAGACCTCTATCTAAGAGGCCTTTACTAACCACATGCCCCTAACCCCTTCAGAACCTGTTCTGATTGTTCCAGAAGTTGCAACCTGTTCTGGAAAGAAAGTACATGTAGCCTACCCTTCAGACTTTAATAGGTAGCACTTTAAAGACTTTCAGCACTAAGTCAAACTATATGTGGCTACTACTTTGACTGATCTATCCTCAGATCTCAATTGTGTCCTATTCATCCTCTCCTTCATGAAGGAAGGCAACACAGCCACCTAGGCCCAGAACTGGATTAAAGACTATTGGATTAGAAGCCTGATCCAACTTTAGAACAATAAGTTGTACTCAGAATTCATAGGGCAGCTCTGTACTTCCTTCATTAATCTGAATGAGAAGTGTAATACACAGAACAAGCTTGTGTCTCTGTAACAGGGCAAACGTTCTACTAATGCCTTCTTTCAGGAGTTTGATATCCTGGCCTAGAAGGCAGGATTCATGCTTGGGTTCAATAATGTCCTTATTAGAATGCTTGAAAAAGCTCTTCACCTAGAACTGGTTAATAAGATTCTCAGAATAATGTCAGAACTAGTCACCTACACTGAGTAGAAGACACACACTATCTCCTTCAACTAAGCCACAGCTTGGATACATCAAGTCTGTGTAGAATGCTTACACATGTGTCCAGCTCTGACAGTTCTGAGCCCTCAGATCAATCTGCCTGTAATTCACAATCAATCTGTTCTAATAGACATTAGAGAAGCCTAAAAGTAAGGAGCATACTTTGTCTACAGAAAGTCAGGGCACCAAATTAAGGACTGCCTACAGAAGCAACAGTACATCTGTCAGGTTATTAGAGTAATAATGAGTGACAAGCAGGATTTGTAGTGAGAAGCCTTTTCCACAAATCTGGAAGTCACCTTAGAACTCCTAGACCCTAACTATACACTCTAGGATTTTGTAGAGGCCTAACAGTGAATGTAGTACTAAAGGGCTATGACTTGGATTTTTTAATAGCTACTTTTGATTCAATGGACACTGTAGGATTAGAAGTAAATAAAGTAAGAAAAGTAGAAAAAGTAGAAAAAGTAGAAAAAATAAATCAACAAAATTATTTATTAGAAAGAAAAAAGTTGAAAACAAAAGTAGATAGTTCTCCTATTTCTTCTGATTCTTTTGATTCTTCTCTTCACACTTTATCTGAGTCTAAATCTGTACAATCTGACCTGCTACTTCTACATTCTAAGATCTCAGAATGTTCAGAATTGAATTACTGTCATTCACTAGGTCTTGAATCAGAACATTTTGTCTTTTAATTTACACAACTACACACAATTCTTTTACAAAAAAATATTACTATAATTAAATATATGTACTCAAGTATAAAGTATAAAATTTTTAAGTAAAAAAAATAAGAAATGAAGGACAAATTAAGTATACATTTTATAGCCCAAAAGTAGGTTCTACTACTCCTTAAACTACTATTTTCCCACAGTATTTGTTACCCCTCCTTAGAGTCATTCTCCTCATCCCTACCAATATTTTCAATAGTAAATATATAGTATTAATTATTAATACTTATGATTTTAATTATAATTAAAATAATGTATATTGTATAATATTAATTAATAGTTTACTAAACTTGGGAGTTGTTACCAATATTACAGCTTAGATCACGTGACCTGATTTGTGATGTCAGTAACGAATCTAACTATTGTTATTACAGTTTGAACACTACTGATTTTTTATCTCATGTTCTACTTGTTATTTTCATATAAAAGTTTGCACAGTAATAGTTAGCACTAGTACTTATATCAGTGAATTTTTTAAATAATAAATTTCTCAATATTCGAGTAATAATTAATTCATAAAAATTTCAAAAAGGTGCAATTCTTAACATTTTTACAGTTTTTCGTGTATATCTCTATCAATAATGCATAATTTTATTTCATTATTTTTTTGCACTAATATTATACTATTTCAAGTCTTAACACATTTTTTTACTATGAAAAAAGGTGTTGTGGCTGTAAAATGACAGGGGTGGTTCAAGGAGTAGTAATGGTTCAAGGACTGGTGGATGACGGTACGATTCAAGTGTAATCTTGCCACCCGTGGACCAATCCAGGATCTTCATTAGGCGTCTTGACGCTAGTTCACCCTCGCCTGTACATTCTTCATGTCCTTTCCTTTTTACATTCGCTCTCCGAAGTTAAATCGCACAATCAATACGCGGGACTCACTACCAGGGAACAAGCACGCGTCCGCGTCCTTTGCCACTGAACCATTCAACGAGAACCAGTCCCACAATCCAAGGGACTCCTCACGTTCGCGTGGCTTCAACAGGATGCGTATCATTCCGTTCCTGGGGAAGCGGCGCAAGTCGATTGCAACCCTCCGGTCGAGCAAACTACCAGAAAGAGATGAAGATGGTTCGAGACATGGAGGACATCATAAGTCTGTATCCCAGTTAGCGAATGAGTATGTTTTGTCGTTTCGTCTGTTATGGATTGTTGTAGGTATTAAGCATCAGATATGGTCTACAGGACGGCTGCTCGTTTTGCGAGATCCTCTCTCGGAGCTGGTGCGTGGTTGCTGAAATGGCTCTTTGAACGGTCGTCTGACAAGCGCGTTTGCATACAGCTGGTTCACGTTCTACTGGCAATCTGGAATTAGCACCCACATTCGATGCATCCCCTTTCAAGCCCGGAAAGGAATCTGCATATGCAACACCAACAAAGGGTAGATCCGCTGATGCGCGCCATACTATGCTTCCGTCTGGAAGCACCCAGACTTCGACTCCTGAGCAGACAAACTTCAAAAACAAACGTGCCTCCGAGAAACCTGCCAAAGCATCTTTTCTCTCTCGCATCACCTCTCGTCCCTCCTTATCTGCTCGATACTCCTCTGCAGATCTTAAGTCTGGCACGAAAGCTCGTAGGACTGATGATTCTCTTAAGGAGTATCAAGCTGGGTTCTCGTTGGCTTCTAAACGCAAAGAAATAGTACACCCCGTATGTATATCAAACGGGCAAAGCCTCGGCGATGACAAGGACTTCTTCACTTCTCCACGCGTTGCTCCAACGCCCCCTAATTTGAGCTTCACTTTTCCGGATAATTCTCCACTCGGAACTCCTCTTGGACCTTCTCAGTCTACCGCTACTCTTCCAGGTCAAAAGCACGGCACTCTCTTCAGTGTAGCAGAAGCAATTAAGTCTCCTACTCAAGGAACCTCCATACACGCAAACCAAACGCAGGTTATTATGAAGTGTGCCTCAAGTCCGACGGCTATCGCAAGTCCTGCCTCTCTCTCGAATGCAGTATCTCTGAAGTCGTCTAGAAGGCACTCTGTCCTGACTCAGGATCAAAAACTTTCACCCGAGACTAAGAGGATGGTGATGATTGCCGATTCTACTACTGTCGAATCTCCTACCGCAAGACCTAGAGGCTCCCATGTTCGCATTGGTAAAGAAAAAGTGACGATATCTGTTGCCAACATGTTGGAAGCTGAGCTTGGCGTTGAAGTCGGTGACAGCGAGGACTCATCTCATTACGATGACAGCTATGAAGGTAGTCGCCATCTTGGGAATCAGGCTGCGTACGCGACTCAGGGACGGTCAGTCGTAAATCCACCTGTGAATTATGCCCCGAATTCATCTGTGCCTCCGTCTGTATCGGGTGGCTTTGGCCCCGCAGTCAAATTTCCGAGGATCGAGGACAAGAAGGAAAACGAATTTACACTAGAGTCTCAGAGCCCTTTGTCCGCGTTGATGTCTGCGTCTTCTGGTGATAATCCGTATTCGCCTCTTGGTGAATCTAAAGTCGGCCCCCAGTCTTTCTTAGTCGGTAAAGCCGATGGAGCACTTGCGTATAGTACACTCCAGGCTACAGTTCCCTACAATCAGCGATTTGTTACTCACGCGCAACCAGGGTCCATTCAATGTTCAGAAATGTCGTGTACGCGAAACCCAACTTCCCAGGCCTGTGAGATTGATCGCCTTGATCATATTTCTGAGAAGTCTTTCCCGTTACAGCAGGACACTTCACGCGTCATTCTGAGTAAGGACAAGAAAGGAAGATCCTCTGGCTATGACAATAACTCTGTGACTACATCTCATCTGCAACAGGCTTTGGATGTACAATGTGCACGGTTTGACAAGCTGGCAGGCCATTTACTTCAAATCATTCAGCGTCACCAGATTGAGAAGTTTCAGCTCGAAAGTCAGATCGTAGCTCTGGAAAAAGAGGCACGGCGCAATAAGAGAGAAATCCTAGCGCTCCGGAAGCTCATTACCTACAACAGCAAGATGTCCTCGCAGGAAGAACGGCACTCTCGTCGGCTCGTACGTGTTGCGTCCATGCAGAGCATCCTATCGAATATTTCTGTAAACGACGAGGTGGTGGACATATCTGTCGTGATGGACATGCTTGCTCGTGCCAGCCATCGCGATTCTTTGTTTTCACCAGATGTGTCGAAAGGCGGAAGAGCGAGTATTGATCTAAGTCCCAGACTGGTACCAATGAAGGCTGTGAAGACGGACCTCCGTCGTTCGAAGACAATGCCTGACTTGCACAAATCGTCGGCAATGACACCAAGCCCCGTCCAGTCTCTATTGCCGCAAGATGTTTCACCAGATGTCAGTGGACTAGGGTTGGGCCTTGATTTTCCTCTTCCGGAGCCGCTCAAGCTGCCAAGCATTGCAAGTGCTATCATGTCCTCTGCACAAGGCGATAGCTCATCTGTCCCTGTGCTCACTACGGCACCTACCACATCGTCTGGGCTGTCACTCGCGACCGAGCCGACACTGGGGAACTTCACTAACAGCAGCCCCGGTCAAATGGACTCCAAACCCGGAGGAGCAAATAGTATCTCTGAACGAAGTGGACGCAAGAAAAGGATGGCGGGCGAGTGGCTGATTGGGTCTGCACATGGATTCCATTGACCAAAACTAGAGCCCTTACAATTGAGTTGACCACCGAACTACGAAGTTCTGCCTCTACCTGCTCTACTTTGAAGGCGAGTGATTCAGACACTGCGTCAGTGGCACAGCTACATGAAGGGGCTGTAAAACAAGAGATATGCAGCATGGACGTGGTATCCAGAGTATTTGAGACTTGATCAGACGAGTGGCTTCCTTGACTGAGTAAACGCTTCTTTGTTTCGTTTTCCCTCGATTTCTTATTAGATGACTTCATGCGGTACTAGACCGTTTTGCATCAATCCCCTTCTCTTTTAAAGGTCACTTGCTTGTTGTATTGATTATTCGTGACCCCCTCGATCCCCTTTTCCACGATTTCATTCGCGCGAAGACCTTTTAACATATAGCTCGTGGGGATGGGACTTAGCATGTTTATTTATATGATGAAAAGCAGTAATGGAAGTACGACATAGGCAGAGCTGTAGACAATTAGGAGTAATTTGGCGTAGCATATGTATTCTACGAAGCTAAATTATAAATTATAAACGTCTTGGTGTAGTGTATGCGACGATGTTGGCCAAAATGAGTGCTAGGTATGGAGGAAATCTGTGATGAATATTAAAGAAGGGAAGCTATCGATGAGCGCAGAGGAAAAGTAAGACTGAGAGACGTGAGTAGCGGTAGCGATGTTCAGTTAGATGTACATGGACAAAGGCTATAAACTTCCAACATAGACAAGTGGAAGAATGACCCGCAGGAAATAACGATAGGAGAAAGAAGTCGTGAGCCGAAGGCAAGTGCAAGTGGACCATTAGCGGGTAAAGAGAATAAAATAAAATGAAAGAAGTGCAGTTCTTTTTATCGAATTAGCTTGGGCTCCTGGAGGGAGCGTTGAGGCGTCATTAAAAGGTTCCATGCTTGAGGAAAGACTTTCCAGAGTGGAGGCTGCTTTGGATGGACGGATTTCGTTCCGATGTAACAGGCAACCTTCTTCCACCTCTGCTGGGTCATTGTTGGTTCCAGCAGTAAAGTAAGTCTCATCTACGTGTCTCCAAAGGATGGTATAGGCGTCCGATTCCGGCTTCGTGCTTGAAGGCTACGCAGCGAAACCTTGGCGCCTTTCAGTACCATATATCGCAAAAGTCGTCGGTTCCCCGAATCGCACCCGACGTGCCTCGGAAGCAACAGACCGCGCAAGGTCGACAAGCTTGACGACATTGGCGTCACGAACACCTAGTGCAAGTGCGTCAGCCCAAACCCCGAAGTTCTGCTGCGCAAGTGCAAGGAGGCGGAGATCTGGATCGTCTGTTGTAGTTGGATCTATTAAGGCACATGTTGGTTCAGGTGTGATTAGATCACTTGATGACGGAGAGATGAGCGACATAGAGGACGGAAACGATGAGGCCGCGCTCGAGTTCGTTGATGTCACTGAGGACGCTGAAATTGATGATAGCCGTTTCACGTTGTCAGTACGTGTGTTGAGCGCAGGTGAGAGTGACGGCGAAGGCGGAAGGCGGGAACTCCACGTGCGTAATGGACTCCGAGGCATTAGAATCGGTTCGGAAAACGGAGTGTGGGCTATGACATCGTTAAGGCTCCTTTCTCGTCCTTCTTGAATGGGGTACAACCAATTCAGAAGGTGTTGCGCGAGGATTGCAGGAGGTGAAGGAAGTTCTGCAAGGACCGTTCTAGGAAGCAGAGCGGTCAGTACGTGATCCTTGGGAAGAATTCTCAGACTGGCAAGTAACAACAACGGAAGGGCCTGTGCCGATGGTACTCGCACGACATACACAGGTAATGAAAGAACGGAACGCGGTCGCATTTGCGTTAGAGAGCTTCTGTTACTTGATTGAGAAGAACTCGACACTAATGATTCCGTCCGAGAGTGTCGACGCGCAGCATCAATTTCGGGAAGAGACGGGGATGACATAGTTGACGGGATTGTTTCCGGTGATATTGTAGAGGAGAAGCAGAGCGACCACAGCTCTGCATTCACTGGGACCATAAGGGGAGTAGCCGGAAGCAAAGGAAGGCCCGCGGGTGCGCCTGCTGAACATCGTGAAAGAGTTGGATTGCTCTCGTTTCGTTCGGACGAGAGGTCCTGGTCGTAGACGGCAAGGACGTGGGTCGGTAGAAATGCATTAGGATCGTTAGTAGCGCTATGAATAATAGGCACATCGAGTTTGGATGGAGGAGGAACACCTTCTTCGAGTGACACGCGCTTTACATTGTGATATTGACAAATTAAGCTTTACGGAGTGGAAGTTGGTTAGTTATGATCATTAAATGCAGTGACAATAAGGCTTTGGTAATGAGGATTCAAGATAGGCGTTACGTTTCTAGGAGAAGAGGCAGTATATTTCCATAACAGAAGAATGAACCGCGCGTTCTTAAGAAGCGCGAAGGGGAGGGGGGGAGGGGGAGAAGAGGTAATTGGACTCGAGAGGAGATAAGTAAAATGAAACCTTTACCTTAAAGGATGCGACTCCAAGAGTTTGAAAGGCTTGCATAAGTCGTCTTTAACAAGATAAGAAGGTCGTACAAGCTCTCCTTTCGTTCCTTTAGCAGTAGGCAGAGCAGGGAGCGGTCTGTGAGGCCTCCTCGAACGGGCAGCGGTATACGGAGAACGTAAAGGAGTGGTCATTTTTTTAGTAAATTACTGTGATCGTATGTCTCATTCCAATCGTATATTTTATAGGATGTGCTGGACAAAAGAGCGGTGTCGTATCCTGGGTACAAAAGAAGGGAATCTGCAACGAGTGATGAAGGTGCTTGCAGTGATTGAGTCGCTGGATTGGCTTGGAATGATACGAGAAAAGCGCATCCAACTGCGCACCTTATCCACACGTGCAGTAGATTTCCGGCCTGAGCGTCGCGAATGCTCAACGACGGCGCAGAGTGAGTGCCATCGTGGCAGTCGGCGAGCAAGCGGAATCTGGGTTCTACTACGCGTTTGGCGCGTACACGTGTTGATAAAAGTAGAAATGGCCCAAACTTGGAAACAGCCGACGATCGAGACGCGTTTCAGGCAGGAACTCTTGTTCCTCTAACTCTAACGATCCCTTGGACCTCCCTTGTACCTTCAAGTTCATTGTGCAAGAAAGGAAGCTGATCATGCCACTGCTGTGTCATGGAGTCTGGCACAAGCTCGCTCGTTGTCCATAGCTTCACTCCACCGAATGCGGGAAGCACAAACGGCAGGTCATTATCGCGTGATGAGCTTCTTTCGAGGGGTCGCTACCTTGTCTCTGCGCTCGAAAGTCGTGATGGATGGCACACCGTCAATCTATTGCCTGATCTAAGTGAGCACAGGCTCTTCGTGATTGATGCCACGACCTCAAGGAGCATCATAGACACGGTGGGACGTAATCGCATGCTCGTATTCAAAAGGGCCCCTCCTCCGCGGTCGCCCCTTCGACGCGATGTAGAAAAAGAGCGGCATTCTGAGGGCCTCAAACAGTGGAACGACTCCTCAGTCGCAAGAGAAGTGATTGATATTTCAAAGCTCAAAGAATTCGAGGGCACCAGTTTTTCATACGTGCTGGCCTGTGAGGGGTCTTCGTGCAATTCCGCGGCGCAGTCCGCCCAGGTCCAAGTCGAGAGACGCACCCATAACGGGAGGAAGCATGTACTGGACGCAACGATTGTAGATGGTTATGATGATGGACAGAGTCCAAGGAAGCGGCAGTCTGTTGACTGTGTAAAGATATCCCTATACAACCTGATCCCACAGCCGCATCATCACCCTTACTCGCATGCGACTGTCAGCCAAAGCTCAGAATTAGAAATCATACAGCGTTTTGAGCCCTTCTCTAAGGCGCCTTTCATTTCCATTGGACCTGTCTCGCCGAGTAGAGCGGAGACTTATTTTAGAGACCCGTATGCTCGAAGTGCGTGGGTTATTCCTGTCGAGGGCAAACTTCCATGGAAAGAGGTCTCAACTGCGCAAATAGATGCTGCACAAACAACCTCTACCTCTCAACCGACTCAAGTCCTCGCGGCTCCTTGCATTATTAGCTGGACTCCGAGAGCGATTCGCATGTTCTGGGAAGACCTTCTCGTGATTCGTATGCACCAGGCACTAGGAGCAATATCCCTTTCCTTTCACGTAGCATCTGCGATGGAAGCTCAGTTGAATGCCATCACGTCGGCAAATATGCGACAGACACGTTCGAATGGACTCGTCACCGACTCGTTATGGCCTACTCCGCTTTCACCAAAGAACCTCAACTACTGCACTTACATAAAGATCTACCACGACACCCGCCTTACAATGCATGTGCGGTCGGTGCTCGATGCTTGGAGGACTGAAATCGAGATTCCGTGGAAGGGCGAGGCACCGAAACTGACTTCGACATCGACAAAGTATCAATTGCGCTCGGCCGCTGCACCCATTCAGAAGAAAACTAGATTTCGTCCCCTTCTAAGGGCTAAACTCGTCCTTCTAGATGAAGAAGGACAGGCAATCGGGATATGTTGAGTACGGGTAAAGACTGAATGAGTACTCATAAGAATATAGCGACTCAATTCATCGTTTGAATCTACGGGACTTCAAAACATCTTTATACGTTATGTTTATGCTGTCCATCATTTTTTTTTACAAGGCTTTGGGAATCGGATGTGTTTGTTAAGTTCTGTATCGTTATCTCGTGGTACTTAAGCCACTTCACAGTTGTCCGTTCTTTAGAAAGCTGTTCAAATTATTTGAGACTCGTTGCTCCCACAGTCTACACTTTTAATACTCGCTGTTTCCTTTTTTTACATTCTGAGTCAGTGATGCGTCCAATAATTGCAGCAGGACTTAGTAACCTATCATATGCACGGGCCATAGAGCTGCCAGTGTACTTTGTCATTACTACTGTTACTGTAATATTTGGCCAGCATCTAGACTATTTTCTAAACATACCAGAATGTACTTTGCACGTAGTTTACTATTCTTCTAGCATTCCTGAAGTTATAACTAATCTAGCCACAAGTTTTTGAAGTGTATAGAGCACAATAAAATATCTCTAATGTAATTATTAAAAGAGAATTTATGAAAGGCCTAATTTTGTTGAACTAAAGGATGAAACATGTTTATCCTCATTCCATATCAAAATATATCACCATAAATGCTTGCTAACAATACAACAACATTGGTAGATACTGCATACCAGATTTGAATCAAATTTGGTATAATTGCATGACGTTTAGCATAAATAGCAATAGGGTCACGTGCACCGCCTTTCGGTAAGTACGTTAGACTGCTTGCGGCCGACTGTCCGCCGACATGAATCAGACAGACCAAACGATCATGGACGACCATATAAGAGTGCGTGGACTCATGTTTCATTGCTCTATTCTGGGAAGTCCTTGGCCCTCTGTAAACGTTGAATCACCGGCCAGGACGCAGCCTATAACCGTCTCTGTTGACATTCAGCACGACATCCAAGCCGCTGCCCAATCCGATGATGTTTCACTATCCATCGATTACTCGAAGGTTAGCAAGAATGTTGAAAAAGCGTGCGGGCTCCTTGGAGTGGATGGTCCGGTCTCTGACACTCCGTACGATTTAACCGAGCGCATTCTTGAGTTTGTGCTTAGAGACCTCGAGCACCCGACCCGACAAATCGATGTTGATCTTGAGCTTCCAAAGATGGTGCTGCGCGCGAAGGGTGCTGGCGTGAAACTTTCGTGGAGACCGGGCGAAGAAAGGAAGAAGAGACATAGCTTCTTTATCATCGAGCTTCCCGTTCACGCCATTGTTGGCATACGCTCATACGAACGCGAGTATAAGCAACCAGTAGTAGTCAATATCGAATTTGATGACGCGAGGCAAGGTCGCAGGAACCTCAAATTTGACTTTGCTGAGCTTGAGTACCGGATATCCGAAGTGAGGGGTCCACTGCTTTTTGGTTCACCCTTATTCGACTCAGACATATTCAGTTCATTGAAGCTTCAGCATACGGAACTATTGAAGCCTTAGGCCAAGAACTTGCCCGAAGGTGTTTCGTGTGGCTGAAAGATCCTGCATCATTTAAGGTCACAGTTAGGCTCGAGAAACCAGCAGCTGTTATTTCAGCCCAAGCACCCGAGATCAAGATTACGCGCACAAGTTCAGATTTCCCGTTGTTGACGGCTGAACTTTATGAGCAAGTCTATTCAGTGTTCTAGAATTTAATAACACTTTTAATATTCGTCGATTATAGCTACAAGACAACGGGTAAGATATTTGCTGCGCTAGCCCTGGGAGCCAACCTCGGCGACCGATTTCAGAATATAGAGCTTGCCATACGCTACTTAGAGGACTCGAGATCCCTCCCACTTGAAGATCTGCCTGTCGGCGAACTTGAAGTCGTCAGCACGAGTTTTCTATATGAATCCCCGCCTCAGTATCTGGAGGAGCAACCCGCCTTCATCAACTGTGCTTGTCTGGTATGGTTCACAAACAAAGACTGTATTCTGTATCAACCGTACTCATATTTTGATTAGGTCGAAACGACACTGAGTCCATGCGATTTGCTGAGAGTCTGCAAGCATATCGAAAGGACAGTTGGTAGAGTTCCAAGCGAGCGGTTCGGCCCGCGAGCTATTGACATTGACATTGTCACGTATGGGGATTATACCTTTGACTCCCGAGCTCCCGGGGATCGTGCATCGCTGGACAATTTAGAAGGCCATCTTGTCATTCCACACCCACGTATGAAGGACAGAGAATTTGTCCTTCGGCCACTAAAAGAGTAAGCTGCTAGATGCTACGTTTACCGCATTCTCATCTTGTGCTTCCTGAAGCATCATCCCGGAATGGGTCCATCCTCTTTTTCATCGCTCCGTTCGATCCCTTCTCGCACAGCTCATGTCAGAAGGTGAATCATCCACCCTAGTCAAGGTGCTCCCATTCCCGATCTCCCAAGACCTCCATCCATCTGCGGGTTGCAAAGGACCCGCAACACTGACGTACTGGACACTCCCGGATCTCATCCCCAATATGTCCTCGCAGTTCCGAAAAAACCGTTTGCGGAAAACATATATAATGGCGACGCTCAACGTGACGCCAGATTCTTTCTCCGACGGCGGAGAGAACAAAACTCTCGAGACCGCTCTCGCATATGCAAAGCGCGCCGTAGACGCTGGTGCAGATATAATAGATATCGGCGGATATTCAACTCGCCCCGGTGCACTTAGCATCCCGGCATCAGAGGAAATTGACCGCGTAGTACCCGTTATCCAAGCTATTCGTTCATCTAACGTCGCCTCCCTTCGAGCCATCCCGATCAGCATCGACACATTCCGTGTGAATGTGGCGAAAGCTGCACTCTCCGCGGGTGCCAACCTCATCAACGACGTGTATGCATTTAACGGTGGGCCAGAATATCCCAGCAGTAATACCTCAACTATGTCGCATTTCATTGAGATGCGCAAGCTTGCACATGATGCAAGCGTACCGGTGGTGATGATGCATTCGCGTGGTGACGCTGGTCAGAACAAAGATTACAGCGACTACAAGGCCGCTGGATTTAAGCGGAGTGTCTTGGAAGGTGTGCGTGCAGAGCTTGGAAGGAAGATTTTACGAGCCACTGAAGGTGCAGGGGCTCTACGGCGATGGCAGGTCATTGCTGATCCTGGGATTGGGTTTAGTAAGGATCTGGATGGGAATCTATGCCTCCTGCGGAATGCAAGCTCGCTTATTGCAGATATTTCCCTTGCCCCGATGACTTCATCATTCAATACTCATCCAGACTCGATTCCTAAAAGCCCTTACACCACGTCAAACTGGAATCCTCTTGCGGGTTTCCCGTTGCTCGTCGGTGCATCGCGCAAGTCATTTCTCGGGACGCTACTCTTGCGGAACCATGTGCTCGCTCATGACGATGCCAGGGCTGGAAATGATTTGAGCGATGGGAGTGGGAGTAGAGTAAAGGGAGAAGAGAGGCCTGCAAGGGAGCGTGATTTTGCCACAGCAGCAGCAGTGACGTGTGCTGTCGGACAGGGTACTTCTGTCGTTCGTGTTCATGCTGTGGAGGAGATGATTGATGTAGTACAGGTCGCTACAGCGCTTTACTATGAAAGTTGATACTGTAGAGCTCTACGAAATCACTAATAGTATTAAGAAGCACTGATATGAATATAGACCCTTTTATTTGGTAGATGTGGGGAGACTAAGGAATTATATGATTTTTGTGGTAAGTAATCCCAATTCATTCTGTTATAGGATAGTTTTAACATGATGCATTATGTCATATTTTGCGATACCTGTTTCTAAGGTATAAATTATTGAAAGCTTACAATCAAATTGAATAGTAAACCGCCTAGACTGTTAACGGAAGAAAAGCATGTTCTAACGTTCATGAATCATGAATCATATTATTATTACCTACGTCCTAACCTAACGTTACACGTGACCCTTCTTACGTTGCTTTGTCATTCTGCTGCCAGTGCATCGTCAACCAGACATACTAGTATACTTGTTGTCTTAACAAGGACATCTGAAGTATGGCACCGCCAACAGCGCAAGCCATTCGGCAGCTGTACCACTCAACATTGCGTGCTTCGCGCTCATTCAGCTCATACAACTTTCGTCAGTACTTCTTGCAGAGGACGAATGATACGTTTCGGGAGATTCAGGTATGTTTCATCGTGTCTTGAGGGGGAGGTGATACCTACTAATCGGAATCGTTTGGCGTTTGCGTTGGTCCTTTTACACAACCCCTGTTCTTTTGGGCGAATGCCTTGCCATTGGACCATTGTTGAACATGATCGCCTGACTCGCAAACAGAGAGAGAAAGACCCTAATCGCGTGGGGGCACTGTACGCCAATGCCGTCCAAGAGTTCACGGTCCTCCAGCGTAGCGCGATAGTGAACCGGCTATACGGTGGCTGGCGGCTTGTAGTCGAAAATCAGAAGCCTGCACGCCTTCGTGCTGACACGTAAATGTTCTCCGGTTCGTACTTGCATACGAGTCATGTTGTGAAGGTGCGTTTTGGATCAATCGCATTCATTAAGGATAATAAGCTGAGGGTGCAGATAGTGATAATAGAAGATGTGATGTCAGAAAGTTTGCACATCAGTATTGATGCAACATTGTTTTACTTGTATTTCTGCGTAGCATTTAATTGCATTGATTCACTCATTCACTGGCAATTCACCGGCTGTACACGATCTTCGCTTCGGTTGTAGATTTGTTTTGCCTTCGCAGGAAAAACATATACTCAAGAAACGCACTTCAAAAATCTAGACAAACAGCTATTGCTATGGATGTTAATAATGCACCTAAGCTTTCTGTATACTAGTGTGAACGAAATCAGTGGGGCAAAACAATGAAAAAGTGACAGTAAAAAAGGGCAGTGAATTAATGTTAAAGAAAAAGGGGTCTTAGAGGTATGGAGCGGGAATCTTATTCCCGTTGTACCAACGCTAGCAATCCCAGCCCGCCCAGAAGAGCATATTTCAGTTGCGGGTAGTCATTCTACAAATCAGGTTCAGCGCCGACAATTTGTCAATGAACTGAACTGCTAGAGGCTTACCATGACGATTGTCACATATCCGATATGCGGCAAGAATCTATTTCACAACGCACAGGCAATAATAATGAACGCTGGTGTTAATGTGCAAGATCGAATGCAACGTACCCGCCGACTTTCCCGATAATGTGTCGTTTTTCTAACCATTGTAAGCCCTGATACAACCCGATATCATCTTGTGCATTGTTATCGCCTTTGGTAAGGAGTAACTGTTTCTGCGCGAGCGGTGCTGCAGCAACGTAGCTGGGAAAGCCAAGGATCAGTAATGTCTGTATCTTCCAACCCGCAAAAATAGAAGTGAGAATAACATCGCGTCAATTCGATGTGCAAGCTTCGGGGTTGAATGAGCTAACGAGGCACGCCTATAGCATGGCACAGAGAAGTGATGATCGAAAAGTCACAAAATAACGTACTCGTCGGATACAACATCTCGTGTCTCGATCACACGGTGGACAATGGGAATATCACCATTCGGTATACGGTACACGGTAATGTCACCCGTCTTGTAGCGTTGGCCAGACGGATTCGTGAGAAAGAGAAGGTCACCACGATAAAACGCTGGCTCCATTGAGCCACTGGAGAGATCATGCAAACGTCAGGCCCGGCATGCCATACAGTAACAAGTAGGAATAATGGAACATACCTAAGAACGACTACAATCGGTGATTCAGTGTTGCATATGAGACCTAGGCCCTTCCAGATCATGAGGCCTGATGCAATGACAGAGGCGAAATTGAGCACTTGAAGGAAAGCCTGCGGTCCGCCGATGTAATCAGCACCAATTACGATGTCACGATCCAGGCGCCAACGTTTCGCGTAACCGAGGAAGTGATAGTTCAGGATGCGTAAAGGAACAAGCAAACTACAGACGAAACACGCACATAGCGCCATCCAAGTCTCCGGATCGTCTTGAGTTCCTCTGAGAACATTGCAAGTCAACGGCCAATCTCTTCGAGCTTAGACGCAAAAGCAAATATTTCGCGTAAGAGTACCGCTGCAGTAAAAGATGATCGGGGGAAAGTGTGTTGAATTGAACCAGCCCAGTGCAGGGACGAGCAAGAGAAACGAATCAAACGATGATTTCGGAGGATGAAGCGCAGGTTGACACGTTGGGGAATTGATAGTACACGTGACCGCCAGATTGTGTGTGTAACAGATGGCAAAATATTCGAACTTGAATAAACCCCCATCCGTAACAAGCCTTAACCAAGCAAGATTATAAATTCGATGGGCAGTCTGACAAGTTAACTAAGTAAGATCTTTTTTAATTATTACTTAAATTCCAGAATACTAAGTAAAATTTAGTTAATAATACTATATTTTTTATAGTTTGCTTAATCTCTGTTCTTTAAATACCTACTGTAGTGGAACAGTACTGGTAGAGTGCTGAACACTGAGCTCAAAGATTGTGGGACACACAAAGACTGACAGGACAAAAGTATCTTTGTTACAGTTAGTAAACTAGAACTCTAGTATATAATGAGACACACCTTTATTATAGTCAGTAAACTAGAACTGGTACAACAAAGGTGTAAACATGTTAGGAATTGTAAAATACAGTAACTAAGTTTGGAAAGCCTAACTCAAGACTTAGAACCAAGTAGTTTATAAACAAAACTCTATTAGTCACAAGTCTAAAGATTGGCCAGATCAACTAGGCTACCTTTATTGTCCTACTTAGTAAGAACTCCAGCTCAGCATTATAAACCTCTAATTATTACTAATAGGTGATCAATCCATTAGTAGAGAGAGGGGACAGGAAGGAGTAAGTACTAAGTCAGCTAGGAAAAGGTAACAAAACCTGTAGACAAGGTCTTTATCTCTCTAAAGTCAAACACATACTCTAGCACTACATTACTTAATAACCTCAACTAAAGACAAGTCATTTAGAATACTTGTATAGAGAGAGGATCTGGAAAGAGTATAGTGTCCAAAGTAAGAAGAATGGTAGAGAAAGACTAGGAGAAAACCTGAAGAGATAAAGGAAAATATTATACTTACTTATAGGAGAAACTATATAGTTAGTTAGAAACTCTTTGTACAAAGACAAAGAACTATCAGAGCTAGTAAAGAGTTAGAGCCAGTACTCTAAAGCTCTATACTTGAGGAGGACTAGTACTAGTGTAAAGGAAAGGAACTGAAAGCTCTGAGGAGAGATTATAGGAAAGTAGTCTCCTTTATACACTTTACTCATACAGATAGGAAAGTAATAAAGTCATAAACATAAGAACTATATGAGGACAACATGAGGAATACATAAGACAATCTAGAACTTTAGTTGTAAGTTCTAGGATTGAATACAGAAGTATAAAGATAAGGCTAAAAGTTAATAAGGATAATTGTCTCCTAAACTAAGTCTATTAAAGAAGACTTAGGGAAAGATTTAGAACATTAGTTGTCAGTTCTAGAGTGTACACAAGACAGTCTAGAACTTTGGTTGTAAGTTCTAGGGGCAGTATAGAAGTACAGCCTTTTATATTACAGAAGTCATAAGGAGTCATTAAAAGTTATAATACTCTACCTTATAAGAAAGTGTATTACAAACTAGTGTACAAGAAGTATAGGTTGAGTCAGACAGAGTTATAAGAAGACTATAAGAACAATAGAAAGCTCTACTTTATAAGAAAAGTATTATACAGCTTACACAGTATAACTAGTTAGAAGGACTCATAAGGAGTCATTAGAAGTATAAGAGAAAGTATGAAAGACATAACAATATAGTAAAGGAGTCATTAGAAGATTAATCTAGAATATAAGAAGACACAAACTAGTGTCAGAAGATTAATAGAAGACACAAACCAGTATAGTATACAGTCTAAAGGATTAGCTAGCTCTACTTTATAGGAACAATAGTAAAGAGAGTTACTAAAGTTACTAGAGTAATATTACTCTAGTAAAAGGTATATAAGGAGACCAGTTTGGCCCTCAAAAGATAGTTTTATTAACTTAAGTTACTTAGTACTTGGAAGTACTCTACTACTAACCTACTAAACTATACTTACAGCTTGACTAAAGTAGGACTCTTCTACTCTCTTACTCTACAAGTTTACAAGTCTTACCCTTTATACTCTATTCTATTACTATTCCTAAGAATTAGGACTAGTAAAGTGAGTATATCTTACACTTTGATAAAACTCCAACTTAGTTACAAATCTTTACTATTTTAGTAAAGCTCTAGTCTACTAAGGGGAACTCAAACCTAGAGCTAGTATACAAGTATATAAACTCTAATACTTACTTTATAATATTAACTAACCTTAATAATTAGTATTCAAAGTAGGTAGACAAGTTACTCTACTACTTAGAACAGTTGTTAAAGTAAGTAACTTTCTTTTATAGTAAGAAAAGAAAGATTAATTAAGAAGTACTACTAGTTCTTAATTATTTAATAGTCTACACACAGGAACAAGTATTAATACTAGGAGGTATTAAAGGAATACCATTTTGAATACAGGGGGAAATTCCCTTAAACTCTTTTAAGTAAGAAAGAGTAGTATCAACTGTTACTTACATAATAGACACTCCTATTAATTAACAAATTTGGATTGAACAAATCTAAGAATACTCAAGCTACTTATACACATTATAACAACATTATAATTTGTTACACAGTACACTACTTGTACTAGAATAAGGATATTTAGATATTGTAAAAGTAAGTAACTTTTGTAATATTATACTAAACAAAGTTAACAAGTTATAAAAGTAGTTTTGTATTAGATTAAGGAAAGGATTAGAACACTATACATACAACAATTAGTACTAGATACAGGTAGAAGTCTATTATTATACAGTCCTTTATTATTAAATCCCTCAGCCATTCTTATATTCCTACTATTTGTAGAAACACTCTTTGTTACATATTCTTAGAGTAGGAGAAAGAGTCAATTAGGGAACAGTACAAGATTGGCTCAAAGAACAAGTCTATACACTAGTTACTCCTATTCAAACAAATTAAGGACCTATTATAGTCTTTAGGTTACAAGGACAAAGGCTTGGATACAACAATTATTAGGTCTTAACAGAATAATTAAGTCTACTCAAAGTTAAGACTTACATTATAAGACTATACAAGAGGAAATTACATACTTGTTCAGTCTTATACAAGTAGAACAATAAGGAGAAAAGCTAGAAGGAATACAATCAGATTTAGATACATAGAGTTTAAATATTTTCAATATTCATACAAAGCTACAGGAAATCTTGGACAAAATACAGAACCTTACTAACAGAGTACAAGAAGTACAAGTTGAATCAGGAATAGTACAAGTATTCCTAAACAGGTTAGTATAGTCACAATTCAACCTAACTACTATATTACAAAATATTAGTAGAGAGGAACAACAAAGTGATAGGAGAGAAGGAAGTACTTCTAATACTTAATACTCTTAGAGACAAGAATATTTTACTCAGAAAGATACAATCTAAGAAAATCAAGAAAGTAAACTATTAGGTTCTTTAGCTAAAGAAGAAGAGCTTGTTAACATAATACAGGGAGGAATCCAAACATTTTAAGAGTATAGTAGAATTGAAACACAACATTCAGATAGTCTACTAGGATCCTCTAGAAGCCTTTAAGGTTAGTCAGAAGTTATTACTCAGGAAGGCTAGACAGTTAAAGAAATTGAACAGTTTATGTTACTAGATACTTTTATAGTAGAAGGAATACTAACACAGGGTTATTATAGTTAGTTGTACTAGGTCTATCAAAGTAGTACTAGTTTAGAGTCAAGTTTATCAGACTCTTATACACTAAATTCAGAATCTAGTAACTAGAAAGAGAGTAATATAGAGGGAATAAGGAAAATCAATCTTAAACTGTTAAAGTTTTCAGAACAGAAAGAGGAAGATTTAGAAGTGTTTAAAACAAATCTAGTAATACACTTCAGACATTACAACATTACAAATGATTTGGATAAAGTAGAAACAGTAATTTTATACTTAAGAGGGAAAATAGTAAGTTACATGAATAGAAAGACTATATTATTTGTGACAGAAGGAAAAAGCTTAGTTTCAGAAATCTGGAAAGATTATAAAACATTTTTAACTGATCTAAGAGAAGTAAGTAGAAAATACTATAATTCTATAGAGACAGCTCAAACTCAAATGCACAATTTGAGACAAGGAAAACCAACAATTATAGAATACAATGAAACATTCAAGAGAATATTAGCCTACCTACTTAAGGAGTATAAACTAGAAGCACTTAGAAACAATCCTGTCACAATTCATTTATATAAAAATGGATTAAACTCTAGTAAATTATAACAGTTGGTTACTATCTCTAGTTATACAGAATGAACATTTAAGGAATAGACAGACACAGCTCTTAATCTAGAGAGAGGAATAGTATACACAAAGACATTTAGACAAGAATACAAACCTTCTAGTAATTATTATAAAGTACTAATAGAAATTGATAGAATAACAAAAGGAAGGGAAATGGTATACTTCAAATGTGGGCAGAAAGAACATATGGTCAGGAATTGTACTAGAAGAAATCCTTAAGGTAAAAGGCTAAAGTATAAATCTAACAGGAAGTTCACAAAAAGGAACACAGTAATCCCTAAAGAATGAGAAGCTAGTATTAATGAAGAGGAGGAAACAGAAGGATCAAGTAAAGAGGATTTTTGATTCAGAGTTTAAAGGTAGTAGAGTCTTTAAACTCAGGTGTAGAGAAAAAGGTAAAAGAAACTCTACAAGAAAAGTAACTAACAAAAATCTACTAGATAGTACAAGTAGAACTCTATCCTACCTGTAAAGTAATTATATTATACAGAGGACAGTAAGTAACAATTAAGACTATGTTTGACTCAAGTATAGAATTAAGTACTTTATTACCAAAAATAGCTAAAGCCCTCAAGTTAAAACTTATGAAGAATGACAAACTTAGGGTAATTGTTAGAAATGCTAATAGTACAATTAATAAAGGAGGATAGAAGTATAATGCTTGAGTATAGTTAAATACTAGAATTAGTAACAGATAGTTCAAATTTGTAATAATGAACACTTATAATAATAAGTGTTTATTAGGATCTGACTATTTAAACAAAGTAAAACCTTTGTTTAATTACTAAACAGGAGAAGTCAGAAGTAGTATAGGAAAGATTAAACTACTAGGCAAAAATTGGGAAAAGAAAAGGAACCAAAATAGAGAGAAAAATGTAAAAGAATACTCTCAAATTAGAAGTATGAAGAAAACCAAAACAAAGAAATTATCCTACAAACTATTTATACTATCAGATTCAGAATCAGATAGTAGTAGATTAGAAAGTGTTTAGTTTTTAAACAATAAAGAAAATAAAGGTAAAGGAAAAGCTTCTATAACTCTTATTCTAGTATTAACACTTGTAACACTTATTAAAAGCTTAACAACACAGGAATTGTAGTAGAGCCCTTTAAGAACTATACTAGACATACAACCAGAATCTAGTATAAGATCATATTTATTAGACAAAGACATAGATACAGATAAAGAAATAACTACTTTATTAGACAAAATAACTATTTCTAAAGAAAAAGTAATACTACTAAGAGTACCTTAATACTAGGAACCTACTCTTTCTTAGTATAAAGTAAGAGTAGTTACCTTTAAAGTAGACAAGAAATTTGTAAACTTAAACATAATGAATAAAATAAGACTAGGAGAAAAGTAAATAACAGAGGTAAAAAGGAAAATGTAAAACATTACATTATATAATGAATATGTTAAAAGGAAAAGGGGAGAAAGTATAGGAAGTACACCTCCACTTATAAAGAAAAGAAGGTTAGAAACTCTAGAACTGTCTGTAAAGAGGATGAATCTAGTATTCTATTAGTTAACAGAAACTAACAAGTAAGAGGAGTTAGGAGAGCTCTAACAAAAACTATCTTATCAAACTAGTAAAGAACAGAAGCTTAGAAAACAGTTAAACAAGGTCTCTAGTATAGTATAGAAAGCTTTACAAGAAAAAGTAAAAGTACTAAACAGATTAGGAATAAGTCTAGAAAGAGATAAAAAGGAATTAGTACTAAAGGAATTATAGAATTACTTAGACAGGTTTAATAAAGATAAAGCAGATAGATTGTTAAAGCATTCCAAATAGGACATGGATATCAAATTAAAGGAAGGAGCAGAATTACCTAAAATGTGTCTAGTATATTCTCTAACTCCTATAGAATAAGAAGTAGTAGAGGAATTTATACAGGAAAATCTAAAGAAAGGATACGTTAGAGAAAGTCATTCTAAAATTGTATCACTAGTATTCTTTGTAGGGACAAAGGATTCAGGAGTAAGAATAGTTATAAACTATAGGAAATTAAATCAGATAGTAGAACCTGATCCATTTCTTATACTTATAATGTACACATTACTAGACTATTTAAAGGAAGCAAAATGGTTTACAACTCTTGACCTTAAAAGTGGATATAATAATATTAGGATAAAACAAGGACAAGAATACTTACAAGCTTTTAGAACACATAAAGGATTGTATAAACTACTAATAATACAATTTAGAATAATAAATACACTAATAGTATTTTAGAGAGTTATGAATCAACTCTTTGAAGAATTAATAGGTAAAGGGATAGTAATATATTTAGATAATATTATTATCTATACTCAAACACAGAGAGAGCTATTAAAGCTAACAAAAAGGGTACTACAATTATTAAGGAAAGTAGACTTTTACTATAAACCAGAAAAGTGCTTCTTTAATAAACAGGAATTAGACTACTTAGACTTTGTAGTCAATCAAGATAGACTAAAAGCAGATCCATACAAGATAAAAGCTATACAGGAATAGTTTAGACTTCTAACAAAAAGAGATATTAGGAAAATACTAGGATTCTTTAATTTCTACAAGAAATTTGTAGAAGACTATTCTAGAAAGATAAAACTATTATCAAGTTTATTATTATAGAATAGAACTATAACATAGGGAGACACTCAAGAAGCCTCTTTTAAAGTAATAAAAGAAGCATTTGCTAAGGTACTAGTATTAGTAAGGTCAAACTATGAAAAGTAGTTTGTAGTAGAAACTGATGTATCAGATTTTGTATACTTAGTAATACTATCACAGAAACAAGAAGATAAAGAATTACATTCTATAGCTTATTATTCTTCAACTTTTAGTAGACAGGAAAGAAACTATACAGTACTAAATAAGGAACTATATACTATTATAAAAGTATTAGCAAACTAGAGACATTATTTGGAAGGAGTCAAGTATTAAATTAGAATAATAACTAACTAATCTAATTTGAAAACCTTTCAAAACAAAAAGTAGTTAAACAGAAGACAAGTAAGATAGGTATTAGAACTAAGCAGATACAACTTCAAAATAGAATACAGAGTAGGCAAGAAAAATAGAGTAGATACACTCTCTAGAAGACCTAACTATGAGCTGGAAGAAAAAGACAATCAGGAAGTTGTATTACTCTCTCAGGAAATGTTTAAGGAGTCAGAAATATAAATTAAAACAATAACAGTAGAAGAAACTACTAAAACAGACTTAGGAACTAACAATAGTAACAAAATACTATTACTAAGAGAAGGTAAACAGGAAGAAAAAGTCAGAATTGTTTAACAATATTATAATAGTGTTATAGCTAGACAATCAGGACTCAGAAAGACTTTAGAATTAGTTAAGAGAACATATTATTAGCTAGGAATAACTAACTAGATAAAAGAATATATAGATACTTGTGTAATATGTCAAAAGACCAAACACAAGAGAGGAAAAACACAACCACTATTATAACTATTAAAAATTCTAACAGGACCTTAGGAACATGTAACAGTAGATTTTATAACAGGACTACTAGTTACACAAACTAGTAAGGATTTAGTACTAATAATTGTCAACAGATTTTTAAAGATAGGAATCTTTATTCCTTGTAAAAAGGAAATAGATTCTAAAGAAACAGTAGAGTTATTTATATAATATGTTTTCTCAAAACATAGATTACCTTTGAAAATAACAACAGATAGAGGACCATAATTTGCTAGTAATTTCACTAAGCAAATATGTGTACAACTAGGTATTAAATAAGTATTATTAACTACTTACTATCTAGAAACAGATAAATAGACAGAGAGAGTAAATCAGGAATTAGAACAGTATCTAAGGTGTTATGTTAACTACAGACAAGAAGATTAGGAGGAGTTTATACTAACAGTAGAATTTGCCTATAAAAATAAGCAGTATTCTACTAATAAACATACACCTTTTTACCTAATATATGGAAGGCATCCTAACATGACTTTTAACTATAGAAAGTCAAATGTAGAGAAAGCAGACAAATACCTAGAGAAGATAAAGATAGTACAATTAAATACTAAGGAAGTAATAGAGAAATCACAGGAACAAATAAAAAAGTATACTAACAAACACAAAGGAAATCTTCCAGAATTAAAGGAAGGAGATTTAGTTTTACTAGATAGTGTTAGGAATTGTAAAATACAGTAACTAAGTTTGGAAAAGCTTAACTCAAGACT
>NW_006760391.1:4279844-4291492 GCF_000271605.1 Fomitiporia mediterranea MF3/22 | reverse complement strand
CCCTAACCCAAGCCTAAGTAAAAGAATTTTAGAATATATCTTTATTATATGTTATTATATTACTATTCTATAAAAGTAGAGAAACATGTAAGAACAGTTAAAAGTTATAATACTAATCTATTCTATTAAGGAAGAAAGTTATAACTTTATTAATTAAGAATTTACTTTTATACTTTCTAAAAATGTAAGAAAAGAGAATATTTTTAATTACTATACTGTTAGAATTTCTACTTCTATATATATTAATTTATACTGTGTGTTTTAAAATACTTAAAAGTTAAAACATTATATTTTTCTAGAAACTCTATTAATTCTCTTTAAAAAGTATTATATTAATAGTAACAATTAAGAGACAACTTTCCTACTAATTGTTTATATAGTAATATTAACTATATTTAATTCTATTAATGTTTTATTTAGTTTTACATAGTTTAGAACTATACTACTTACTATTTAGAATATTATTACTATTTTAATACTTATTAAATTAACTTTGAATCAGTTTAAAAAGGTAATACTATATTATAAGAATGTTTCCTATATGTATAAGTAAAGTATTTTATTATTTACTTATTACTAACTATTACTTTAAGTAAGTTCTCTATTTTTTTTTACTAATTTTTAGTATTTAAAACTAAATACTAAAGAGTAAGTATAAAGATTTAATTTATTAGTTTGTATTTTATTATTACTATATTACTAATTGTATTAGATTATTATATAGTAAAACTTATAAGTACATATATTCTTATTATAGTTAGTTATACTTCCTTCTTATATATTTATATATATATACTCTTATAAAAGATAGTATTAACTATTAAGTAAAGAGGATTCTTTTCCTCTAACCTCTTACTCAAGTATTAAGTTATTCTAGTTAGTAATTAAGTAAACTAAGAGTAATTAGAATTCTCTTATAAGAAATAGTAAGTTTCCTTATAGTGTAGACAGACTTAGTTTAGAAAGAGTAAGTAATAGTATGTTAGTATAGTACTAACATTTTATATTTACTTTATTCTTTTTTAAAGTATGTTTATAATAAAAGAGAATAAAAGTATTCTTAAACTGTTTAATATAACTTTTATTATTATACTCTAATTGTTAACTAGTACTAGTATATTAGTATAGTATTAACATTTTACATTTGTATTACTCTTTTTTAAATAGTGTTTATAATAAAAGAGAATGAAAGTATTATTAAACTATTTAATATAGTTTTTATTATTATGTTTTAGTTATTACTCTATCTCTACAAGTTAGATTATATATATATATAGGTTGTAAGATTGTACAAGTTATAGAGTTATTATTATACTTATAAGACAGATTGTAAGAATGACTAGTTAAGAGTATAATTATAAGTATTAACATTAGTATAAGTAAATAAGTAAATTAAGAAAATAAACATACTAAGATAGTATAAAGTAAGTATAAGTAATATACTAGAGTTAAGATTTAGAGTGTTAAACAAGTTAATTTAGACTATAAGTAAAGTTGTGTTTATACACATACATTATATACTCTAACTATATTTTACAATCAGAAGTATAGTAAGTTAAGTAATTATAAATAGTTACAAAAGTGTATTTCTAAAAGGTTCTAACTTAAAGAGAGAAAGTAAAGTAGAAAGTATAAACAAACTTAGTAGAAGAGTAAGTAGTTAGTTACTACTTCTATTATTTAAAACAGTATTATAAATAGTACTAAGGAATATAAAAGTATATTAAGTATAAAATAGTAAGTAAGGAAGAAGAGTATATATAGTATTAAAAACAGAGTAGTATTATAAAAGTAGTTATACTTAAACATTATTATAAACATACTTATAAATTGTTACTTATACTATAATATAGTAAGAAGTATACAAATATATAGAGTTATTAAAAAAGTTGTTTAGTATTAGTTAATAATACAGATACAAATGAAAAATAAAAGTAAGTATAAGAAAAGAAGAACAATAATAGAGAGATAATACAAATAGTAAAATAAGGAGTAGAAGGGATAGAAGAGAGATAAGAAGTTAGAAAGAGAGGAATGAGTAACTATTATATAAGTTATTATAAAGTAGACTAACTACTTACACTTTATATTAAATAGTAAGATGTTAATACTATACTAATATAGTATTACTAAAATGTTCTAACTTAAAGAGAGAGAGAGGAATAGAAAGTATAAATAAACTTAACTTAGAAAGAGTAAATAGTAGTATGTTAGTATAGTACTAACATTAAGATAACTTGAAGGGAGAGAGTAAAGTAGAAAGTATAAACAGACTTAACTTAGAAAAGGTAAGTAATAGTATGTTAATATAGTACTAACATTAAGATAACTTAAAGAGAGAGAATAAAGTAGAAAGTATAGACAGACTTGACTTAAAAGAGGTAAAGAGTAGTATGTTAGTATAGTACTAACATATATAGAAAACATACATATTATATACTCTAATGTTAGTATTATACTAAAATGTCTTTCTAAAACATTCTAACTTAAAGAGAGTAGATAAAGTAACTATACTACTCTTTATACTACTCTCTATGTCTTTCTCTATACTTCTACCTTTTTATACCTTTCTTATACTACTCTCTATACCTTTCTAAAAAACTATTAATAATACTTACTAGTATTTATAATACTTGTATAACTTTACTTACTTAGTTAAGAGTTATTATACTATAATTTTCCTTATTGTAAGAATAGTTTATTATCTTATTTAGGACTTAAGTTACTTAATTAAAAGTTACCTTACTATAATAATTTCTTTTCTCTTAAATTTATTATAAAAACAGTTTATTATCTTATTTAAAATCTTTATACTATAATATTCTTATTATTTAAGATCTATTATAGAAATAGTTTAATATTATATTCAGAACCCTTTTCTATTATACTTTTACCTTATTTAGAGTTTATTATCTTCTCTTATAAGAGTAACTCTCTTTTTAATAGTTTCTCTTAAAAAGTTTTTGTCTTCTTTACTTTTTACTTTTAAAAAGTAACTACTTATAATTATTTCCTATATTCTTCTAACTTATAGTTTGTTAACTACTTTTACTTCTTTATACTAAACTATGTATTTCTGTCTTATTTGTTTAATAAGAGCTTTTAGTATTCTATCTAAATTTATAATATTGTTTATATCTTCTTAAGTAAATTGTAATTGTATTTCTTATTATCTTTCAAGTTATTATATAATAGAATCTTCTTATATAGTATTATGTTCCTTTATTTTACTATACTCTTCTTTATAATTAGTGTGTTCCTCTTCTAATTGTAATGTTTTTATATAGTATATACTATAGTTTTCTTTAAATTCATTTATATTCTAAGTATTATTTCTCTTTTTCTAAAGTTACTATCTCTTATAATTACTAGTTTGTCTTCTTTTATTATTTAGAGGTTAGTTTTCTATAATAAGTTTATTGTTTAGTTAAAGTTTTTCTAACCCTTCTCTAATTTCTTTTATACTTGAATTTAAAGCTAGAATACTAAAGTATTCTAAAGACTCTAATTTCCTTTTTATCTAGTCTTTCTATATTTATTCTTCTTATAAAACTATATCTTTTATATTCTGTTCTTTAACTAGTATTCTTTTACTTATTAGTAAACTATACTCTAGTCTCTTTATTAACTAGTTTTCTAAGTATAATAGTTTTACTACTATTAAATAATTTATATAAAATTCCCTAATTAACTTTACTAAATTAGTTAATTCTTTTCTAAATAGTTCCTAAGTATTATTTATATTTAAATAGTCTAACTATTTAATTAAATATTAATATTTGTTCCTCTTCTTTCTATTATCTAAAATATTTTCTATTATGTATTTCTATTCCTTATTAATTAACTCTGAGTCTAAATTAGTATATACTTGTCTTTTTAAGTATTCCTTTTCTTTATAAAGTATTAACAATTCTGAGTAGAAAACTAAATAAATATTTATCTCTTCTAATAGTTTTAACTTATAATTTACTACCCTTATTTGTTTTTCTATTTTAAATAGTCTTATATACTTGTTTACTAACTTTCTAGTTAGTACTACTAGATTTAAGTTTTTACTATCTAGTAAAACAAAATCCTCTTCTTTTAATTCTAAAAGATTTTCTCTGTATTTGTTAGTATACTTTTTTATTTGTTTCTATAATTTCTCTATTACTTTTTTAACATTTACTTATACTATCTTTATTTCCTTTAAGTATTTGTTTACTTTTTTCACATTTGACTTTTTATAATTAAAAGTTATATTAGAATGTTTTCTATATATTAAGTAAAAGAGTGTATGTTTAATAGTAGAGTATTACTTATTATTATAAGTAAATTCTACTGTTAAAATAAACTCCTTCTAATCTTCTTGTTTATAATTAATATAATACCTTAAATACTGTTTTAATTCCTAATTTACTCTCTCTGTTTGTTTATCTATTTCTAAATAGTAAATAGTTAATAATACTTGTTTAATACTTAGTTGTACACATATTTACTTAGTAAAGTTACTAACAAATTATAGTTCTTTATCTGTAATTATTTTTAAAAGTAATTCATATTTTAAGAAAACATATTGTATAAATAACTTTACTATTTCTTTAGAATCTATTTCCTTTTTATAAGGAATAAAGATTCTTATCTTTAAAAATCTGTTTACAATTATTAGTACTACATCTTTACTAGTTTGTATAATTAGTAATTCTATAATAAAATCTACTATAATATGTTCTTAGAGTTTTGTTAGAATTTTTAATAGTTATAATAATAGTTATGTTTTTCCTCTCTTGTGTTTTGTCTTTTAACATGTTATACAAGTATTTACATATTCTTTTATTTAGTTAGTTATTCCTAACTAATAGTATGTTCTCTTTACTAATTCTAAAGTCTTTCTAAGTTCTAAATGTCTAGTTATAACACTATTATAATATTGTTAAACAATTCTAACTTTTTCTTCTTGTTTACCTTTCCTTAGTAACAGTATTTTATTACTATAATTAGTTCCTAAGTCTGTTTCTATAGTTTCTTCTACTATTATTGTTTTAATATATATTTCTAACTTTTTGAACATTTTCTAAAAGAGTAATACAACTTTCTAATTATTCTTTTCTTCTAACTCATAGTTAAGTCTTTTAGAGAGTGTATCTACTTTATTTTTCTTACCTACTCTGTATTCTATTTTAAAGTTGTATCTACTTAGTTCTAATACTTATCTTACTTGTTTTCTATTTAATTACTTTTTGTTTTGAAAGGTCTTTAAATTAGATTAGTCAGTTATTATTCTAATTTAATACTTAACTTCTTCTAAATAATGTCTCTAGTTTACTAATACTTTTATAATAGTATATAATTCCTTATCTAGTACTGTATAATTTCTTTCCTGTTTACTAAAAGTTAAAAAATAATAAGTTATAAAATGTAATTCTTTATCTTTCTGTTTCTATAATAGTATTACTAAGTATACAAAATCTAATACATTAGTTTCTACTACAAACTACTTTTTATAGTTTAACCTTACTAATACTAGTACTTTAGCAAATACTTCTTTTATAACTTTAAAAAAGGTTTCTTAAGTGTCTCCCTATGTAAAAGTTCTCTTTTATAATAGTAAACTTAATAATAGTTTTACTTTTCTAGAATAATCTTCTACAAATTTCTTGTAGAAATTAAAGAATCCTAGTATTTTCCTAATGTCTCTCTTTGTTAAAGGTTTAGACTATTCTAATATAGCTTTTATTTTGTAAGGATCTACTTTTAGTTTATCTTAATTAATTATAAAACTTAAGTAGTCTAATTCCTATTTATTAAAGAAACACTTTTCTAGTTTATAGTAAAAGTCTACTTTCCTTAATAATTATAGTACCTTTTTAGTTAGTTCTAATAGCTCTTTTTGTGTTTAAGTATAGATAATAATATTATTTAAATATATTACTATTCCTCTACCTATTAATTCTTTAAAGAGTTAATTTATAACTCTCTAAAATACTATTAGTACATTTATTATTCTAAATTATATTACTAATAGTTTATATAATCCTTTATATATTCTAAAAGCTTGTAAGTATTCTTGTCCTTGTTTTATCCTAATATTATTATATTTACTTTTAAGGTTAAGAGTTATAAACTATTTTGCTTCCTTTAAATAGTTTAGTAGTGTATACATTATAAGTATAGAAAATGAATCAGGTTTTACAATCTGATTTAATTTCTTATAGTCTATAACTATTCTTACTCCTGAATCCTTTTTACTTACAAAGAATACTAGTAATATGATTTAGAATGACTCTCTCTAATGTATCCTTTCTTTAAGTTTTCTTGTATAAATTCCTTTACTACTTCTTATTTTATAAAAGTTAGAGAATATACTAAACACATTTTAAGTAATTCTACTCCTTCCTTTAATTTAATATTTATGTTCTATCTAAATGCTTTAGTAATCTATCTACTTTATCTTTATTAAACTTGTCTAAGTAATTCTATAATTCCTTTAGTACTAATTCTTTTTTATCTCTTTCTAAACTTATTCCTAATCTGTTTAGTATCTCTACCTTTTCTTATAAAGCTTTCTATACTATACTAGAGACTTTGTTTAACTGTTTTCTAAGCTTCTATTCTTTACTAGTTTAATAAAATAATTTTTGTTAGAGTACTTTTAACTTCTCTTACTTGTTAGTTTCTATTAACTAATAGAATACTAGATTCATTCTCTTTACAAACAGTTTTAGAGTTTCTAACCTTCTTTTCTTTATAAGTAAAAGTATACTTTCTATACTTTCTCCCCTTTTTCTTTTAACATATTTATTATATAATATAATGTTTTACATTTTCTCTTTTACCTTTTGTATTTACTCTTCTCCTAGTCTTGTTTTATACATTATATTTAGGTCTACAAATTTCTTGTCTACTCTAAAAATAACTATTCTTACTTTATACTTAGAAAGGAGAGGTTCTTAATATTAAGGTATTTTTAGTAATATTACTTGTTTTTCAGAAATAGTTACCTTATCTAATAAAGTAGTTATTTCCTTATTTGTATTTATATCTTTGTCTAATAAATATAATCTTATACTAGTTTCTAGTTATATGTTTAGTATACTTTTTAAAGAGCTCTGTTATAATTCCTGTATTATTAAACTTTTAATAAGTGTTACAAGTATTATAAATTTTAGAATAGAAGTTATAGAAGCTTTACTATATTTTTCTTTTTCTAAAAACTAAAGACTTTCTAATTTACTACTATCTAATTATAAATCTGATAGTATAAATAGTTTGTAGGAAAACTTCTTTATCTTAGTTTTCTTTATACTTCTAATTTAAGAGTATTCTTTTACATTTTTCTCTCTGTTTTAGTTCCTTTTCTTTTCCCAACTTTTACCTAATAGTTTAATCTTTCTTATACTACTTTTAACTTCTTTTGTTTAATAATTAAACAAAGGTTTTACTTTGTTTAAATAGTTAGATCCTAATAAACACTTATTATTATAAGTGTCTATTATTACAAATTTGAACCATTTATTACTAATTCTAGTATTTAACTATACTCAAGTATTATACTTTTATCCTCCTTTATTAATTATACTATTAGTATTTCTAACAATTACCTTAGACTTATTATTCTTTATAAGTTTTAGCTTAAGAGTTTTAACTATTTTTAGTAATAATGTACTTAATTCTATACCTGAATTAAATATAGTCTTAATTGTTATTTACTGTCCTTTATATAATATAATTACTTTACAGGTTAAATAAAGTACTACTTATACTGTTTAGTAGATTTTTGTTAATTACTTTCCTTATAGAGTTTCTTTTACCTTTTTCTCTATACTTAAGTTTAAAGACTCTACTACCTTTAAACTCTGAATCAAAAATCCTCTTTACTTAATCCTTCTATTTTCTCTTCTTTATTAATGTAGGCTTCTTGTTTTTTAGAAATTACTATGTTCCTTTTTATAAACCTTTTATTAGATTTATACTTTAGCCTTTTACCTTAAGGATTTCTTTTAGTATAATTCCTAACTATATGTTCTTTTTACCTATATTTAAAGTATACTATTTCCCTACCTTTTGTTATCCTGTTAATTTCTATTAGTACTCTATAATAATTACTAGAAGGTTTGTATTCTTGTCTAAATGTTTTTATGTATACTATTCCTCTCTTTAAACTAAGAACTATATTTGTCTATTCTTTAAATGTTTATTCTGTATAACTAGAGATAGTAACTAACTATTATAATTTACTAGAGTTTAATCCATTCTTGTATAAATGAATTATGACAGGATTCCTTCTATTTGTCCCTAGTTTATACTTACTAAGTAGGTAGACTAATATTCTCTTGAATGTTTTATTGTATTCTATAATTGTTAGTTTTCCTTGTCTCAAATTGTGTATTTGAGTTTAAACTGTCTTTATAGAATTATAGTATTTTTTACTTACTTTCCTTAGATTAGTTAAAAATGTATTATAATCTTTCTAGATTTCTAAAACTAAGCTTTTTCCTTCTGTTACAAATAATATTACCTTTCTATTTATATAACTTACTATTTTCCCTTTTAAGTATAAGATTACTGTTTCTACTTTATCTAAACTATTTATAATGTTATAATGTCTAAAGTGTATTACTAGATTTGTTTTAAACACTTTTAGATCTTCTCCTTTCTGTTCTAAAAACTTTAACAGTTTTAGATTGATTTTCCTTATTCTCTCTATATTACTCTTTTTCTAGTTACTAGATTCTGAATTTAGTATATAAGAGTCTAATAAACTTGACTCTAAACTAGTACTACTTTAATAAGTCTGATACAACTAACTATAATAATTCAATATTAATGTTCCTTCTACTATAAAGGTATCTAGTAGTATAAACTATTCAATTTCTTTAACTGTCTAACCTTTCTAAGTAATAGTTTCTAACTAACCTTAGAGGCTTTTAAAGGATTCTAGTAGACTATCTGAATGTTGTGTTTCAATTCTATTATAGTCTTAAAATGTTTGGATTCCTTCCTATATTGTGTTAACAAGCTCTTCTTCTTTAACTAAAGAATCTAATAGTTTACTTTCTTGATTTTCTTAGACTGTATCTTTCTAAGTAAAATGTTCTTGTCTCTAAGAGTATTAAGTATTAGAAGTACTTCCTTCTCTCCTATTACTTTATTATTCCTCTCTACTAATACTTTATAATATAATAGTTAGGTTGTATTATAACTGTGTCAACCTGTTTAAGTATACTTAAAATATTTCTGATTCAACTTGTACTTCTTATACTCTGTTAGTAAGATTCTATATCTTGTTTAAGATTTCCTATAACTTTGTATAAATATTAAAGATATTTAATCCTTGTGTATTTAAATCTGATTGTATCTACTCTAACTTTTCTTCTTATTGTTCTAATTATATAAGACTATATAAGTATATAATTTCTCTTTATATAGTTTTATAATGTATGTTTTAACTTTAAGTAAACCTAATTATTCTGTTAAGACCTAAAAATTGTTATATCTAAGTCTTTATCCTTATAATTTAAAGACTATAATAAGTCCTTAATTTATTTGAATAAGAGTAGTTAGAGTATAAACCTCTTCTTTAAGCTAGTCTTATACTGTCCTCTAATTAACTCTTCCTCTTACTCTAAGTATATATAGTAAGGAGTGTTCTTACAAATAGTAAGAATATGAGAATAGTTAAGAGATTAGATAATAGAGAACTATATAATAATAAGCTTCTATCTATACTTAGTACTAGTTATTATATGTATAATATTCTAATCCTTTTCTTAATCTGATACAAAGTTACTTTTTTAAAGCTTGTTAACTTTGTTTAATATAATATTACAAAAGTTACTTACTTTTATAATATCTAAATATTCTTGTTCTAGTACAAGTAGTACACTATATAATAGATTATAATATTGTTATAATGTGTATAAATAGTCTGAGTATTCTTAGATTTGTTTAATCCAGATTTGTTGATTAATAAAAGTACTTACTATATAAGTAACAGTTAATACTACTCTTCCTTACTTAAAAGAGTTTAAGGGAATTTCCCTCTGTATCTAAAATAGTATTCCTTTAATACCTCCTAGTATTAACACTTGTTTCTGTATATAAACTATTAAGTAATTAAGAACTAGTAGTACTTCTTAATTAATCTTTCTTTTCTTATTATAAAAGAAAGTTACTTACTTTAACAACTGTTCTAAGTAGTAGAGTAATTTATCTACCTACTTTGAATGTTAATTATTAAGGTTAGTTAATATTATAAAGTAAGTATTAGAGTTAATGTACTTGTATACTAGTTCTAAGTTTAAGTTCCTCTTAGTAAACTAGAGCTTTACTAAAATAGTAAAGATTTGTAACTAAGTTAGAGTTTTATTAAAGTGTAAGATATACTTACTTTACTAGCCTTAATTCTTAGAAATAGTAACAGAATAGAGTATAGAGAGTAAGACTTGTAAACTTGTAGAGTAAGAGGGTAGAGAAGTCCTACTTTAGTTAAGCTATAAGTATAGCCTAGTAAGTTAGTAGTAGAGTACTTCTAAGTACTAAGTAACTTAAGTTAATAAAACTATCTTTTAAGGACTAAACTAGTCTCCTTATATACTTTTTACTAGAGTAATGTTACTCTAGTAACTTTAATAACTTTCTTTACTATTGTTCCTATAAAGTAGAGCTAGCTAATCCTTTAAACTATATACTATACTAGTTTGTGTCTTTTATTAATCTACTAATACTAGTTTGTGTCTTCTTATATTCTAGATTAATTTTCTAATAACTCCTTTACTGTATTATTATATCTTTTATACTTTCTCTCATACTTTTAATAACTTCTTATAAGTTCTCCTAACTAGTTATACTGTATAAGTTGTATAATACTTTTCTTATAAAGTAGAGCTCTCTATTGTTCCTATAACTCTGTTTAACTCAACCTATACTTTCTGTACACTAGTTTGTAATACACTTTCTTATAAGGTAGAGTATTATAACTTCTAATAACTCCTTATAACTCTTATAATATAAAAGGCTGTACTTCTGTACTACCTCTAAAACTTACAACTAAAGTTCTAGACTGTCTTGTGTATACTTTAGAACTAACAACTAATGTTCTAGATCTTTCTCTAAGTCTTCTTTAATAAACATAGTTTAGGAGACAATTATCCTTATTAACTTCTAACCTTATCTTTATACTTCTGTATTAAATTATAGAACTTACAACTAAAGTTCTAGATTGTCTCATGTATTCCTTATATTGTCCTTATATAGTTCTTATATTTATAACTTTATTACTTTCTCATTTATATAAGTAAAGTATATAAAGGAGACTACTTTCCTATAGTCTCTCTTTAAAGCTCTTAGTTCCCTTTCCTTCACTAGTACTAGTTCTCCTTAAGTATAAAGCTTTAGAGTATTAGCTCTAACTCTTTACTAGCTTTAATAGTCCTTTATTTTTGTACAAAGTGTTTCTAACTAACTATATAGTTTCTCTCTAAGTAAGTATAATATTTTCCTTTTATCTTTTCAGGTTTTCTTCTAATCTTTTTCTTTATACTTCTTACTCTAAACACTATACTCTTTCTAGATCCCTTCTCTATACAAGCATTCTAAATGACTTGTCTTTAGTTAAGATTATTAAGTAATACTGTACTAGAGTATGTGTTTAACCTTAGAGAGATAAA
>NW_006760391.1:4257273-4279294 GCF_000271605.1 Fomitiporia mediterranea MF3/22 | reverse complement strand
TAAAGTTCTAGATTGTCTCATGTATTCCTTATATTGTCCTTATATAGTTCTTATATTTATAACTTTATTACTTTCTCATTTATATAAGTAAAGTATATAAAGGAGACTACTTTCCTATAGTCTCTCTTTAAAGCTCTTAGTTCCCTTTCCTTCACTAGTACTAGTTCTCCTTAAGTATAAAGCTTTAGAGTATTAGCTCTAACTCTTTACTAGCTTTAATAGTCCTTTATTTTTGTACAAAGTGTTTCTAACTAACTATATAGTTTCTCTCTAAGTAAGTATAATATTTTCCTTTTATCTTTTCAGGTTTTCTTCTAATCTTTTTCTTTATACTTCTTACTCTAAACACTATACTCTTTCTAGATCCCTTCTCTATACAAGCATTCTAAATGACTTGTCTTTAGTTAAGATTATTAAGTAATACTGTACTAGAGTATGTGTTTAACCTTAGAGAGATAAAGACCTTGTTCTTAGGTTTTGTTACCTTTTCCTAACTAACTTAGTACCTACTCCTTCCTGTCCCCTCTCTCTACTAATGAATTAATCACCTATTAGTAATAATTAAAGGTTAATAATACTGAGCTAGAGTTCTTACTAAGTAGAACAACAAAGGTAGTCTAGTTAATCTAGCTAATCTTTAAACTTGTAACTAATAAGGTTTTGTATATAAACTACTTAGTCTTAAGTCTTGAGTTAAGCTTTTCTAAACTTAGTTACTATATTTTACAATTCCTAACAGTTTGTATCTTCTTTCTTTATTAGAACAGTTCTAGAACTTATTGTTCTAAACATATTAACTGTCTTTCCTAAGTATTACAAAGTTATACCTTCTTATATAAGCTTAATAGTCTTAACAACTTTAGTGTATATATAAGTTATACAACTGTTATAGTTAAGGTTGTATACTAGTAAAAAGAGAGTTAGCTAATCTTTAAAGACACTTATAATACTATTAAGAAACACTTTATTCTAGTCTTCTTTTATAATTTCTTTCTTTAAGACTAAGAAGCTTACTATCTTCTAAAATTTGTACTAGTACTCTATAAACTCCTCTCAGTTCTGAATTCTAGTAACAGTCTATTGTTAGACTAGAATATAGAGATTATTCTTTATATAGTAGTAATTATAGTTAAGAGACAGGTATAATCTAAGAATTGCTACTTGAGTAGTTTACTAATTTAAGGTACTATTGTAAGAATAAGTATACTAACCTTACACAAAGATTCTCTCTTTACTAGCACACTTAACTACTGACTAGAATAACCTAGTAATTGAGTACTAAAAAAGAGAAAGAATCCTCTAACTCTTAGTCTGAAAACCCTTTATATATGTGTATACATATATAGTAGGATACAGAGTAGTCTAGTAAACAAAAAGGAAAACACTCACAAGTACTTATAACACATGTTGTACAAATGTGTAAGTAGTATAATTGTTACACTTACCCTCTAGTATTTAGTTCTAAATGCTAAGAGAGTTAGTACTAGAATAAACAAAATAATAATACAAAAATAAAAGAAAACATTAGTAACTTACTATAAAGTTTAGTACTACTATACTAGGACATTCTCTACAGTTATGAATGTGTCTTTAATTAGTTCTATAGTAGACTAGACATATTCCTGTCTAGCTTAAACATATTCTATAGTAAAACTAGTAGAACTTATAGTAGATTAGTTGGAATAACTATTAGATTAAGTAGAAAGTAATAGATTTAGTAGTAGAGTAATGTCTTAAGTGTTAAATAAGCTTAGAGTACTCATATTAAGTACTAAAGTAAGATTAGTAAATGTTGAGAGTAATTGTGAATCAATTTAAGAACATTTATAGTTGTATAAGTAGAATATAGTAGTTCTATTATTAATTTTCTCAACTCTATACTTTGTACTTAAGTAAAATAGTAAGGTACATACACTTATAATAATATAATGTAAAATATATGTGTATTTACCTTAGTTCAAAACTATGTTTTTATAGTATACAAAGTTCTAAAACACTTGTATTATCTTAGTATATTAAATACAGTCTTAGAATAGTAGTAATAGGCTTAGTCTTATATAAGAAGGAATGTAGAAGTTATATAAGTATAATACAATAAGATAACACTCTAAGAGTTATATAGTAGGGTTGAGAGAATTGTTATAAATAGTTCTAGAGAAAGTTACAATCTCCTTAAGCTCCTCTCAATT
Source organism: Fomitiporia mediterranea MF3/22 (assembly GCF_000271605.1). NCBI lineage: Eukaryota > Fungi > Basidiomycota > Agaricomycetes > Hymenochaetales > Hymenochaetaceae > Fomitiporia > Fomitiporia mediterranea. The sequence continues at coordinate 4,277,105 of NW_006760391.1, read as the reverse complement.
AAAAACATAGTTAGTACTTATACTATAGTTGTGAGTAACCTAATCCTACATAATTAGTTGTACTTAAGAGCTAACTAATAGTTGTAAAGGAGGATGAGGTATATTTGTACTTTATAGAAAAGTAGATACAAATGTATAAGTAACAGATTCTTGAGTAGTAAACATAATATATATAGTAAAGTAACTATATACACAGTTTTTAAAGCCTTTACATATGTTTACCTGTATGTTTATACTATAATATTGTGTTTAAAAGGTTGTCTTATGTTTTACTAGACTAATACTAACCTGAGAGTTATTAGTATTGAGTTTTCCCTTTCCTAGAGTTAGTACATTAATAGAATCAATTCTAAGTATGTTTAAGTATTCTTTTAATGTCTTAAAGTGTACAATTTTATTATAGAGTAGTTATGTATAATCTTTAGACTTCTATAGTACTTTGAACAAAGTAGTAGTCTCTTATTCTATATAAGTTTTAATTAAATCTACTATCTATTCCTTGTTCTTATTGTTTAATCTAGTAACTTGTTCTACTTCCCTTTTAGAGAATAATCTATTATTGTTTGAAACATGTATTATAAGTAGTAATGAATGAAATACAGAGTGTATATTATAATTCCTTATTTCTCTAAGTAGATCTAGTTTAAATACCTTGTTTCCTACATTCTAAATTATTCTGTAAGGTTCTATATACTTTAGTACTAGTTTCCTTACTTACTGTCTTAGTAGATTCATATTCTTTATAGAAACATATACTAGATTGTTTAATTCAAAGGAAGAGGGTTGTTGTTACAATTCTCTACTCTCTTACCTTTAATTCTAAGAGTTCTACACTCTTCTATACTAGAACTTAGAACTTCTATCCCTTAGAGACACTGTTTATAAACTATATACATACTAACTCTTACTACTACTCTTCCTTACTTTATTATTCTATTCCTTTGACTACTCCTTCATTCTTTGTTTATTCTATAGTCTCTTACCCTTTGTCTATCCTTTTATTCTTTATATCTTTATCTTTAACCTTCTCTTTCTTTCATTCTTTATAGCTTATTATTCTTAGTAGTTTATACTCTCTAAGTACTCTTATATAGTTTAGTATATATAAGTGTATAAGATTAGACTAGTTCTGTAGTCTTAATCTTGTTTACTCTAGATAGTCTTATACTCTTAGACTTACTCTATATACTCTACTCTTGTCTTACTCTCTCTCTCTACCTGTTCTGTAAGTTCTAACTACATTCTAGTACTTGTATTCTATATTTCTGTTGTGTAAAATAGTTATAGCCTGAGTCCTCTTACTAAGCCTTTAGGTCCCCTCTATACTGTTACTAACATTAGATTAAGACTACTTATTACTACTCTATAACTCTCTTACATTTTAAGTATTAGTACTTACTATTATATTAATCTCTTTTCTTTGTCTCAACCCTTTTACATTTTTAAACTTTAAACTTTCTAAACCCTTTTAAACTTTTACTACTCTTCTTCTATTCATTACCCTTTTTAGTTTAGTATTAATTCCTTTGTAGTATAAACATAAACCCTTTTATACTAACTACTACCCTTACTGTTCTACTAGATTAGTAGTTACAAGTAGAACTAGCTTAATATGTATAGACTTTTATCTAAGAGGCCTTTACTAACTATGTACTCTTAACCTCTTTAAAACCTATTCTAATTGTTCTAGAAGTTACAACCTGTTCTAGAAAGAAAGTACATATAGCTTACCCTTTAGACTTTAATAAGTAATACTTTAAGGACTTCTAGTACTAAGTTAAACTATATATAGTTACTACTTTAACTAATCTATTCTTAAATCTTAATTGTGTCCTATTTGTCCTCTCCTTTATAAAGGAAGGTAATACAACCACCTGAGCTTAGAACTAGATTAAAGACTATCAGATTAGAAGCCTGATCCAACTTTAGAACAATGAGTTATATTCAGAATTCATAAGGTAACTCTGTACTTCCTTTATTAATCTAAATAAGAAGTATAATGTATAGAACAAGCTTGTGTCTCTATAACAGAGTAAATGTTTTACTAATACTTTCTTTCAGGAGTTTAATATTCTAGCTTAAAAGACAGGATTTGTGCTCAGGTTTAATAATGTTCTTATTAGAATACTTAAAAAAGCTCTTTACTCAGAACTAGTTAATAAGATTCTTAGAATGATACTAGAACTGGTTACTTACACTAAGTAGAAAACACACACTATTTCCTTTAACTAAGCTATAGTTTAAATACATTAAGTCTGTATAAAACACTTATACATGTATTTAACTCTAACAGTTCTGAGCCCTTAGATTAATCTACCTATAATTTGTAATCAATCTGTTCTAATAAACATTAGAGAAGTCTAAAAGTAAAGAGTATACTTTACTTACAGAAAGTCAGAGTACTAGATTAAGAACTGTTTACAGAAGTAATAGTATATCTGTTAAGTCATTAGAGTAATAATGAGTGACAAACAGGATTTATAGTAAGAAGCCTTTTCTACAAATCTAGAAGTCACTTTAGAACTCTTAGACTCTAACTATATACTCTAGGATTTTATAAAGGCCTAACAGTAAATATAATACTAAAAAGCTATAACTCAGATTTTTTAATAGTTACTTTTGATTTAATAGACACTATAGGATTAGAAGTAAATAAAGTAAGAAAAGTAGAAAAAGTAGAAAGAGTAGAAAAAGTAAATTAACAAAATTATTTATTAGAAAGAAAAAAGTTAAAAACAAAAGTAGATAGTTTTCCTATTTCTTCTGATTCTTTTGATTCTTCTCTTTATACTTTATCTAAGTCTAAATCTGTACAATCTGACTTACTACTTTTACATTCTAAGATTTTAGAACATTTAGAACACTATCTAGCTCTGTTTACTACTTAGTAGTTTGTTTATAGTATTAAGTAGAGATAGTCTTAACTAAGTTTATAACTAAGAACATAAGTTTGTCCTTGTTAAAAGAGAGAGGTTAATAAGGAAATGTTAGTGTATATACTTACTCTCTTAGATAATAAGACTGTACAAGCTATACATTCTCTTTAGAACAAGTAGTAGTTTATCTGAGAATGTTTTGAGTACTAGCTCTAAGTCTCTATCCTCTTAGCTCCCTTCTTAGAATCCTTCTAGATCTGAACAATAACTCTAGTAAACAGTAGATACACTAGTTTGTGTATTAATAAAGCTTTTGTATAGAAACACTACCTCTCTACTTAATGTGTTCTACTTTTAATCCTAGTATATAATATAGACAGAACCCTAAACCAGAATAGTTAGATTACTAAGTTTGTCTAACTACAAATAACTATTCAGAATTATAAGGAAAGTATTAAGTTTAGAGTTACTAACTTTAGAAAGACAGACATCTTTATTAGATTCAAATAGTTTAAGACTTACAACTCTACTATTAACTAGTTAGAGTAAACACTTATGTTTAATTAGTGTTCTAAGTCTTACAACTACTTTACACTACTGTTCCAAGTAGATACAAACACTTCTAATGTTACTAACAGTTCTAATAAAGGTAACCAGTTGTTCTTCTTTAATTAGGATAAATATGTAAATACATATTCTAGTCAAGGTAGAACAGAGTTAATTTAAAGAATGTCTGAGACAGAACTAGTTTAGAACCCTCTCAGAACAACTCTACTCTAGAATGTATATAGACTCAGCCTACTAGATTTTGTCTAAGAGTTCCTCAAAGTCTTTAGTAAAGAGGAATTTAACTAACTTCCTAAACACTGTCTCTAGAACTATACAATTGAATTAACTAAGAGTTTCTAACTTAAGGATTGTAAGGTCTACCTTTTTAATAGAGACAAGTAGGAGGTACTTAATGAGTTCCTTTAGGAAAATCTTTAGAATAACTGAATTTAACCCTTAAAGTCCTCTATAGCCTCCCCTTTCTTTTTTGTCAAAAAGAAAGATAGAAAGCTCTATCTAGTTCAGAATTATTGTTATCTTAATAAGAGTACTATTAAAAACAAGTACCTACTCTCTCTAATTCAGGAGCTCATTAATAAGACACATACATTTAGGGTTTTTACTAAGTTGAATGTTTAATAAGAATATAATAATATTTGGATCTAAGACAGAGATAAGTAGAAGACTGTGTTCTAAACTAATTACAGATTTTATAAACTGACTATAATGTTCTTCAGACTAACTAACTTGTTTACAACATTCTAGTCATTCATAAATTACATTCTTACAAATCTGATTAACTTAGAGTATGTTAGTATATATTTAGACAACATTCTGATCTTTACTTAAACAGTCAAGTACTACTACTAACTAATTCAAGCAGTTTTATAACAGCTCTAAAATAATAAACTGTTCCTCTAAGAAGTAAAGTACTCTTTTATACAGGAGTCAGTAGATTATCTAGGCTTTATAATTAGTAAAGGAGAGGTCTGTATAAATTCAGCAAAAGTAACTATAGTTTAGAACTGGTTACAACTTTAGAACCTGAAACAGGTTTAAGTATTCCTTAGGTTTGTAAACTACTACTAATACTTTATTTGAAGCTTTAGTACTATTGTCTAGCCTCTTTACAATCTTACTAGTAAAGATGTTCCTTAGTAATAGAATGATTAGTAGTAGTCTGTGTTTGAGTCTCTCAAGTAGACTATTACTAGTAAGTCTGTATTAGTAGTTCTAACAGTTGTAGACAAGTTCTGAGTTAAAGCTAACTCTTTTAACTTTGTAAATAAAGTAGTACTGTTCTAGTTTATTAACAGAAAATAGTGTTCAATAGTGTTCTGATCAGAATCCCTCTCTATAACAGAACAGAACTACTCTATCTATAACAAGGAACTCTTTACAATTGTCTGTTCCTTAGAGGAGTAGTATTAATATCTTCTTAGTACTATATAGAAGTTTAAGATTTAGAGTAATCACCTTAATCTCTAGTACTTCTAAGTGTCTCAGAAGCTTAACTACTATTAAGCCTACTAGATGTTAGAACTATAGAACTACAACTTTGTACTAACTCACAAACTTAGAATGTAAATAATAAAAACTAATTTACTCTTAAAACAAGTAAGTTATGAAAGGGGAGAGAATAATAATAAAAATCTTGTTCTTTTAGACAATTCCTGTTTTGTATCTAAGACAATCTAAGAGATCTGACTTGAATCTGAGAATGTTAACTTTGTCACCTGTATATAATAAGCTCTAAGACACACACAGGACTAGGTTATAGTAAAGTAGCTAGAGAAGTAGGCTAAGGATTAAGAGAAGGATAAGAATAAACAAGTTTACTAGAAAGACTGACTGTACATTCTAAAGGATTAGAAACTGTAGAAGAACATTGTCTGAGCTTATTATAATAATCTGACTGTAGAACATTTAGGCTAACACAAAATATAAGAACTTATTACTCAGAACTACTAGTAGTTAGGAATGTAGAGAGAAATTCTAAAGTATATAACTAGTTATAATACATACTAACAAACTAAGGCCTACTAGACTAGGGTTCAGACTCTCTTACATTTGTATCAGATTCTAAATCACTCTTAGGAAGAAGTCTTAGTAGACCTGATTAGTAAGCTACTCAAGTCTTAGGGTTACAATACTATCTATATAATTGTTGACTGATTCTTTAAGCAAGTCTATACAGTTCTAACCTAAACAGAACTTACTTCTGAAAGTATAGTATGTATTTATTAGGATTACATCTTCTAGTTATACAGACTCTCTTAGAAGCTTATTCACAATTACAGACTATAATTTGAGTCAAAATTTATATAGAACTTATATACACTTCTCAGAATTTAAGAGAACCCTTCTACTATATATTACTCACAGACTAACAGTCAAACTGAACAAGTCAATCAGGAGATTAAGCTTTATCTCTGAATGTTTATTAATCATTAGTAATTGGATTAGTTTGAATGGTTAGTTTTAGCAGAATTTGTGTACAATAACTAGTAACACTCTATAACAGGACAGTCTCTATTCTTCCTCAATTATAAAAGACATTTGTACTAGAGGACAGTTCTAAACTGAAACAGTAGTTCTAAATCTGTAACAGACTTTGTAGAATAGATACACAGAACTAGGAAGGACACATAAGCTCTTTTAGAGAAGACAGTATAAGTTATAAAGTAGAACTATAATTGAAAGAGGTTTACAGTCAAGAATTGCTAGCCTAGTAACAAGGTTATACTAGAAGCTACTAATCTAACTTTAGATTGTCTAATAAAGAAGTTGGACAACAAGCACTTCAGACCCTTTATTATTAAAAAGAAGGTTAGTGTCTCTACTTACAAACTCTAACTTCTAATAATATAAAAGTGTATACACTCAGTGTTTAATAAGGTTCTGTTGTCTTAGTACTATAATCCTAGTTTTCCTTTACAACAAAGACCCCTTCTGCCTCTACCAGAACTTATCAGCTCTGAACTAGAATACAAAGTAGAGTACATAGTAGATACTAAGTTACTATACAGAAAACTCAAATTCCTTATTTACTAGAAAGAGTACCTAGTTGAGGAGTACACTTAGGAACCTACTAAGAACCTTGCCTATACTTCTAAAACAATCTGAGATTTATATTAGCTTTATCCTAGTACTCTACACAAACTCAGTCTTACAGATTTCTAAGCCCTACTGTTCTAACTTATACTTAAGCTACTAACTAAGTCTAATGTTTACTAATCAGAACAATTGGTTTTAGAGGGGGAGTAATGTTATAATTCTCTACTCTCTTACCTTTAGTTCTAAGGGTTCTACACCCTTCTGTACTAGAACTCAGGACTTCTATCCCTTAAGAGTACTGTTTATAAACTATATGTATACTAACTCTTACTACTACCCTTTCTTACTTTATCATTCTATTCCTTTGACTACTCCTTCATTCTTTATTCATTCTATAGTCTCTTACCCTTTGTTTATCCCTTTATTCTTTATACCTTTATCTTTAACCTTCTCTTTCTTTCATTCTTTGTAGCTTATTATTCTTAGTAACTCATACTCTCTGAGTACTCTTGTGTAGTTTAGTATATATAAGTGTATAAGATTAGACTAGTCCTATAGTCTTAATCTTGTCTACTCTAGATAGTCCTGTACTCTTAGACTCACTCTATATACTCTACTCTTGTCTTACTCTCTCTCTCTACCTGTTCTGTAAGTTCTGACTACATTCTAGTACTCACATTCTGTATTTCTGTTGTGTAGGATAGTTGTAGCCTGAGTCCTCTTACTAAGCCTTTAAGTCCCCTCTATACTGTTACTAACAGTTGTTTGTGTCTATTAGTATGTCTAGTTTACTTTACTCTTACCTGAAGGATTGTATTGTATGTTTATAGTATTGTATCCTTTACTTTCTGAGTGTAAGTCTTAACTCTAGAATATTTATCCTTCCTAAAGTTGTTCTATATTAAGTTCCTTAACATTCAACTATAATTTAGAAAGAATAGTACATATCCTATAGTTTCTAACCTTACTATATTAATAGTATACTTGATTATAAGTAGTTTATATATCTAATCCTTTTGTTTAGGAGAAATACACTGTCTAAGCATCTGAGTAATTGTTCTGTTCATTCTCTTTGTCAGCAACAGTGTAGAGGGGACCTGAAGGCTCAGTGAGGGGACTCAGGCTACAACTATCCTACACAACAGAAATACAGAATGTAAGCACTGAAACATAGTCAGAACTTGCAGAACAGGCAGAGAGAGAGAGTGAGACAAGAGTAGGGTATATAGAGTGAGTCTAAGAGTATAGGACTACCTGGAGTAGACAAGATCAAGACTACAGGACCAGTCTGATCTTGTACACCTATATATACTAAACTACACAAGAGCACTCAGGGAGTATAAGCTACTAAGAATGATGAGCCACAAAGAATGAGAGAAAGGAATGTTAAAGATAAAGGTACAAAGAATGAAGGGATGGACAAAGGGTAAGAGACTATAGAATGATACAAAGAATGAAGGAGTGGTCAAAGGAATGGAATGATGAAGTAAGGAAGGGTAGTAGTAAGAGTTAGCATGCATATAGTCTATAGACAGTGTCTCTGAGGGACAGAAGTCCTGAGTTCTAGTACAGAAGAGTGTAGAACCCTTAGAACTAAAGGTACAAGAGTAGAGAACTGTAACATCACCCCCCCTCTAAAACTAATTGTCCTAATTAGTGAGCATTGGGCTTGGTTAGTAGCTTGGGCATAGGTTGGAATAGTAGGGTTTGGAAATCTGTGAGGTGGAGTTGATACAGAGCACCTAGATGAAGTTGATAGAAGTCTTGGATTGCCTTAGCAGTATGGGTGAGATTCTCAGCAGGTTCCTAAGTGTGTTCTTCAACTGAGTATCCCTTCCAGTAGATAAGGAACTTGAGCTTTCTGTACACCAGCTTAGTATCTGCTACATACTCTACTTTGTATTCTGGTTCAGAACTGATGAGTTTTGGTGGAGGCAGTGAGGGTCTTTGTTACAAAGGAAAACCCAGATCATAGTATCAAGACAGTAGAACCTTATTAAACACTGGGTGTATGTACTTCCATGTTGCTGGAAGTTAGAGTTTGTAAGCAGAGGCACTAACCTTCTTTTCAATAACAAAGGGTCTGAAGTACTTGTTGTCCAACTTCTTCATTAGACAATCTGTGGTCAGGTTAGTGGCTTCCAGCATAACTTTGTCACTAGGCTAGTAATCCTTGGCTGCAGACCTCTTCCAATCATAGTTCTACTTCATGACCTACACTACCTTTTCCAAAAGAGCTTGTGTATCCTCCCTGGTTCTGTGCATCTGTTCTACAAAGTCTGTTGTAGATTTGGAACTACTGTTCTGGTTCAGAACTGTCCCCTAGTACAGATGTCTCCTATGATTGAGGAAGAACAGGGACTATCCTGTTGTAGAGTGTTGCCAGTTATTGTGTATGAATTCTGTCAGAGCTAGCCATTCAGACTAATCTGATTACTAATGATTGATGAACATCTAGAGGTAGAGCTTGATCTCCTGATTGACTCACTCAGTTTGACTGTCAGTCTGTGGGTGATAGGTAGTGGAAGGGTTCCCTTAAATTCTGAGAAGCATATATAAGTCCTGTATGAATTTCAACTTGAATTACAGTCTGCAATCATGAATGAGCTTCTGAGGGAGTCTGTGTAACTAGAAGATGTGATCTTGATAAATGCACACTATACCTTTGGAAGTGAGTTCTGTTTAGGTTGGAACTGTGTAGACTTGCTTGGAGAATCAGTCAACAATTATACAGATAGTGTTGTAACCCTGAGACTTAGGTAGTTTGCTAATCAGGTCTACTGAGACTTCTTCCCAAGAGTGATCTGGGATCTGATGTGGATGTAGGGGAGCCTAAACCCTTGTCTAGTGAGCCTTAGTCTTGTTAACATATATAGAATGATACATATAAGCAATGGATGTACTCAAGACATAGCTACATATTATATATACCTACTGAATCAACAGACAATGATGCTAAGGAGAGTGAGCCGAGTCCACTATCCCCCCTCTTTGTGTGATCCCTCTAAGCCTCTCACATAACCCCTTCTTAACAGGTTATGAGTCTTACACTCCCTGCCTACACTTTATCTACACTCTACTATGTCTATGCTCTATACAGTTCTACACATCACATGCACACACACAGTATACTACAATGCAGAACTTGACACACCTGTCTGAGTATCCCAAACACGAATCAATACACTGTAAACACACAATCTACCATACTACATACAACCCAGACATTATATGATTGTCATCTTAGTGATTATGATCATTGGCCTAGTAATAACATAATCTATGCAGGCAATGCTGAAACTACAATGAGTATCACTTACTACAACATTTAATCACTAAAATATTCTATAATATTACAGAGATCATGTTATTATAAATAACTGATTATACTATGGACAAACGTTAGAAGGATTGAGAAAGCAAACACTACTCATCCACTATTAATATTATAATAGTACAAATGATAGACACTGTCAACAAACGTGCATATATTATAGCATAAATAAAATAATAACACATATAGTAATATTACAGCTAAACAATTAATGTAAGACATGTCTTGGGTACATGTCTTAGATATGTCAGACATGTCAGATATGAGATAAAACAAGTTAGCAGATATACATCCATCTGATATCTAAGACATCTGATATCTACACACTAATACAGTTTATGAAAGCATACAACTATCTACAGACGAATTAATAATAATAATAATAATAATAAAGTTACAAAGTACATTACAGTAACTATGGTACAGGAACAAGTACACAATTATAGTCAATAAACAAATAACAATACTTTACACCTATGATAGTGTAAACATATAATAACAATGTATAATAACAGCAAACAGTAGAATAATACCTCTACCATTACTACAACAATGTAACAGAACATATTTAATTGTATAGAATGTAGATATACATTAACAAAGCATAAATAAACTTATATTAAAGCTACAAAGCTTATATACAAGTGAAGTACTATGCCAATATGGTTAGTACAACAAACAACAGAAAAACTACAATGGACACACTTATTATAATGATTACAAACGAAAGCAATCATAATATAATAAGATTAAATAAATTAATAAAACGTTTAACACATTATCTTGAACAGTATAATATATAAAGAAAAGCAGACGTAAGCATATCTATTACATCTTATCAGAGATATGAATAGATGTGCAACTGATGTTGTAACTACAAACATGTAGAGAGATTTCTTAGCATGTCTGAAATATTACAGACATATTACAAACATCATATTAAAATTTATAAAACAAACAGTACAATGTTACAGTGTAATGTTTAAACAAAATGATGTATGTCAAACATCATGAGTTAACTTAAAATATACTGTTATATTATAACACATACTGACAAATGTATGAAAGTAAAATAATGAAGTACTAACACTACTTGTTGGATTACAAATACATGAAAGGAAATTAACAATGTACTTATGTACTTACACTACTTGTCAATTACTCAAAGAATAACCTTCTCGAATTGAAGGGGAGTAATTGAATAATATACACACTAATGATGAACATCAAATTCTTAATACAGACATATTGACTATGTCACTAAGTGAAATCTGTGATAAATCTGACAAATCTGTTGAACACAAAATACTTTATTAAAGAATATAAAAGTTATACATTACATAACATTTTCAATGCTTATAAAAGTTATTCAAACGGATAATTAATAAATTAATAATAATAAAGCTTAGAAATAGCACATATTCCTAAAGTGTTCTTTGTAGCAAATGTGCAAATGTTCACAATGCAAAACTACAGATGAACAAATGAATATTCATGATGTAGAAACATCAATCTTATTACTGATCCTAAAAAACAATAAGTGATAGAAGTTACAGACAGATATAACAGATCACAAAGGTAAATCATTTGACACAATGCAAAATAACATCAATTGGAACAAATAACAGAAGTCAATACAATACACAATTGAACTTCAACATTAAATAAATAATAATTCCACTATGAAACGAATGCTCATACTTGGCAAATAATATTAATATAATAATCCGATTAACTTAACAATGTTCAATACAAAAATAAATAAAATACAAACAAATATCACATCATATAACGAAATAATTCATCAATCCAGACTATAGTTCATGGATAAAAGTGATGAATAACGAAAATAATACTTTGGAACGTACATAAAACAATAAATAATATATTCATACAATAATACAAATATAATTGCAATATAATTCGTAACTACAATCGAACAATACAAAGATAATAACTGTACAAACAAGTATGGAGCACATACATATAATCAAATAAAACTATTAAATTGATTCTTGTACGAACAATTAATTTGCCCTCACTGTGCAATTAATACAAGTGTGAATAGCATTATAACATTATGAAATACATCAGATAGATACTAATAAGTATATCTATACAATGATTCAAATAAAATAAATAAAACTAATATATAAAACACTTTACCTAGCAAATCAATTAACAAATAAAACATTGAACAAATACTACAATTACACATACTACTAGATTAACTAAAGTATGCTAGGAGACGATTATAGTAAACATAATCCAATATATCACTTATATACAGATTGTGTTACAATACACTATTCTTTGCAAAAGAAAAAGCAAAGAACAATAGCCATAATACTAATAAATATTCATGACATTATGATCACAACAATTCATAATAACACTGTTAATAACAAATAATACAAACACACGTTACTAACAATTTACAATGGATAATTATGTTGGCTATTGAAGAAATAATGCAACAGATTGTATAGTTACTCAGGATGTATTAGAAACGATTCATTACAGAATGTAACATTAATATATAAATATAAACAATAACATAAAGCAAACGAACAAACAATACATTCATGATATAATACATATATGATGCACCTAGACACATAGCAAGCTGCCTACAGCCAGATATAATATCTATACAACAAATATATGTTAGCATAAAACCTTATCAATCTCAGAATGAAGCAATCTGGCAAAAACAAATAGTATTATTAATATTACTGATATACAATTGATGCAAAGCTTCAATCCAAAGACATAAATCAGCTATTCCTGAATGTTTAACACATATACAAACGTAGACGAATGCAGACAGCAATGATTAAAGAAGGATATCATTGCAACACTAGATATACATTTTACTAGCATGATTCATTAGTTTCACAGCAAAGTAAAAAGAAATTACTAGTAATACTCAAACAAACTTAATAAATAAAACACATGATTTACAATCTTACACAGCACTCATAAGATTCTGCAGGTCTCTGAAGCACATATAATATTAATAATGATTTCAAACAATTTATTGTGAAAACAATACTGTCATTGAATAGTAAACTACACACAAACTTTGAATTAACTCTGAACAATTTCAATCATGTTGAACAGTCTACAAGACAACAAACAACAACTTAATAATATAATAATGAACGAACTACAGAACTAATGACACAACACTGAATGAAAACTTAATAAATATCTAACAAAGCACAAAGTTAACACACAGTAGACTAAAATATACAATACAAACAACACATTTATATTATACAAATGATATTATTATATGTGATACATGAGTGAATATAATACAGACACAATGTATGATGCAGATACAATACTAATAAAAATGTTGGAACAATCTACAAATCAAACATCTTATAGGTCTGGCCAACTTATAAATGTTTGAAGGGGAGTGGTAGTAGTGCTATAACTACCCCTAAAAATAAAAATAAAATAACTACAAATCAAATAAACGAATAGTCACAAAACAAACATATTATTAAACTAATATATGTTTGAAGGGGAGTGTTAACATATATGGAATGACACATATAAGCAATGGACGTACCTGAGACATAGCTACATATTATATATACCTACTGAATCAATAGACAATGATGCTAAGGAGAGCAAGCTGAGTCCACTATCCCCCCTCTTTGTGTGATCCCTCTAAGCCTCTCACATAACCCCTTCTCAACAAGTCTGTTGGCACATATTGTAACCAGTCACATACTTTAGGATTTCCCTCTACATTCTGGGCCACTAGTAGTTCTGAGTAATGAGTTCCTGTGTTTTGTGTTGGCCTGGATGTCCTGTGGTTGGATTGTTGTAATGAGCTTGGACAATGTCCTCCTGCAGCTTCCAATCCTTCAGAATGTACAGTTGGCCTTCTCAGTAAACCTGTCCATCCTTATCCTCCTCCCAATCCCTTGCCTGCTTCTCCAGCTGCTTTACTACAACCTGGTCCTGTGTGTGTCTCAGAGCTTACTGTATACAGGTGACAAAGTCAACATCCTCAGATTTGAGTCAGATCTCTTAGATTGTCTTGAACACAAAATGGGAATTGTTTAGGAGAACAAGATTTTTGTTATCATTCTCCCCCCTTTCATGACCTGCTTGTCTCAAGAGTAAATCAGCTTTTGTCATTTGTGTTCTGGGTTTGTAGGTTAGCACAAAGTCAAAGTCCTACAGTTCTAACATTCAGTAGGCTTGGTGGTGGTTGAGCTTCTAGGGTGCCCAGAAGTACTAGAGATTAAGGTGATCACTCTAAATCTCAAACTTCTGTACAGTACTAAGAAGATATTGACACTACTCTTCTAGGGAACAGACAATTACAAGGAGTTCCTTGTTATAGATGGGGTAGTTCTGTTCTGTTGTAGAGAGGGATTCTGATTGGAACACTATCAGACACTACTTTCTGTCAATGAACTAGGACAGTACTACTCTATTCACAAAGTCAGAAGAGTTGGCTTTGACTCAGAACTTGTCTACAACTGTCAGAACTACTAATACAGGCTTGCTAGTGATGGCCTGCTTCAGGGACTTGAACACAGACTGCTGCTACTCCTCTCATTACTAAGGAACATCTTTGCTGGTGAGATTGTGAAGGGGCTGGGCAATGGTACTGAAGCCTTGAATAAAGCATTGGTAGTAGTTTACAAACTCAAGGAATGCTTGGACCTGTTTCAGGTTCTAAGGTTGTAACCAGTTCTGAACTGTAGTTACCTTTGCTGGATCCATACAGACCTCTCCTCCACTAATCACAAAGCCCAGATAATCTACTGACTCCTGTACAAAAGAGTACTTTGCTTCTTAGAGGAACAGTTTATTATCTTAGAGCTGTTGTAGAACTGCTTAGATTAGTCAGTAATAGTGCTTGACTGTCTGGGTGAAGATCAGAATGTTATCCAGATACACACCAATGTGCCCCAAGTTAATCAGATCTGTAAGGATGTGATTCATGAATGACTGGAATGTTGCAAGCAAATTGGTTAGTCTGAAGAACATTACAGTCAGTTTGTACAATCTGCAATTGGTTTGGAACACAGCCTTCCACTCATCTCTGTCTCAGATTCAAATATTATTGTATTCCTATTGAATGTCCAACTTAGTGAAAACCCTAGATGTATGTGTCTTATCAATGAGCTCCTGAATCAGAGGGAGCAGGTACTTGTTTTTGACAGTACCCTCATTAAGACAACAATAATCCTAGACTAGGTAGAGCTTCCTATCTTTCTTTTTGACAAAGAAGAAAGGGGAGGCCATAGGGGACTTCAAGGGTTGGATCTGGCTGTTCTGAAGATTTTCCTGAAGGAACTCATCAAGTGCCTCCTGCTTGTCTCTGTTGAGCAGGTAGACCTTATAATCCTTAGGTTGGAAACTCTTGGTCAATTCAATTGTATAGTCCCAGGGACAGTGTTCAGGAAGCTGGTTGAATTCCTCTTCACTAAAGACTTTAGGGAACTCTTGGACAAAATCCAGCAGGCTGGGTCTGTGTGTGTCCTAGAGTGGAGTTGTTCTGAGAGGGTTCTGGACTAGTTCTGTCTCAGACATCCTTTAAATCAACTCTATTCTGCCTTGACTAGAATATGTATCCACATATCTATCCTAGTTGAAGAAGAACAACTAGTCACCTTCATCAGAACTGTTAGTAACATTGGAAGTGTCTGCATCCACTTAGAACAGTAGTACAAGGTAGCTGCAAGACTTGGGACACTGATTGAATGTAAGTGTCTACTCTAACCAGTCAATAGTAGGGTTGTGAGCCTTAAGCTATTTGAATCTAATGAAGACATCTGTCTTTCCAAGGTTAGTGACTCTGAACTCAATGCTTTCCTCATGATCCTGAATAGTCATCTGTAGTTGGACAAACTCAGTAATCTGACCATTCTGGTTTAGGGTTCTGTCTACATTGTATACCAGGATTGGAAGTGGAACGTGTCAAGTAGGGAGGTAGTGTTCCTACACAAAGGCCTTATTAATGTACAAACTAGTGTATCTACTGTCTACTAGAGCTGTTGTTTGGATCTGGGGGGATTCCAAGAAGGGAGCTAAGAGGATGAGGACCTAGAGCTAGTGTCTGGAACATCCTTAGATAAACTGCTACTTGTTCTGAAGGGAACATACAGTTTGTGCAGCCTTGTTGTCCAAGAGGGTGAGTATATGTACTAACATTTCCTCATTAACCTCTCTCTTTTGACAAGGACAGACCTATGTCCTTAGCTGTGAACTCAGCTGAGGCTATCCCTGCTTGATACTACAGACAAACTACTGAGTAGTGAACAGGGCTGAGTAATGTTCCAAACGTTCTAAGATCTTGGAACATAGAAGTGGTAGGTTGGATTGTGTAGATTTAGACTTGGATAAAGTGTGAAGAGAAGAATCAAAAAAATCAGAAGAAATAGGAGAACTATCTACTTTTGTTTTCAACTTTTTTCTTTCTAATAAATAATTTTGTTGGTTTATTTTTTCTACTTTTTCTACTTTTTCTATGTTTCTTACTTTATTTACTTCTAATCCTACAGTATCCATTGAATCAAAAGTGGCTATTAAAAAATCTGAGTCATAACCCTTCAGTACTACATTTACTGTTGGGCCTCCACAAAATCCTAGGGTACATAGTCAGGGTCTAGGAGTTCTGAAGTGACTTCCAGATTTGTAGAAAAGGCTTCTTGCCACAAATCCTGCTTGTCACTCATTATCACTCTAATGACCTGACAGATATACTGTTGCTTCTGTAGGCAGTCCTTAATTTAGTGCCCTGACTTTCTGTAGGCAAAGCATACTCCTTGCTTTTGGGCTTCTCTAATATCTATCAGAACAGATTGATTGCAAATTACAGGCAGATTGATCCAAGGGCTCAGAACTGTCAGAGCTAGACACATGTGTAAGCATTCTGTATAGACTTGATACATCCAAGCTGTAGCTTGGTCAAAGGAGATGGTGTGTGTCTTCTACTCAGTGTAGGTGACTAGTTCCAGCATTATTCTGAGAATCTTATCAACCAGTTCTGGGTGAAGAGCTTTTTCAAGCATTCTGATAAGGACATTATCAAACCTGAGTATGAATCCTGCCTTCTGGGCCAGGATATCAAACTCCTGAAAGAAGGTATTGGCAGAATGTTTACCCTGTCACAGAGACACAAGCTTGTTCTACACATTACACTTCTCATTTGGATCAATGAAGGAAGCACAGAGCTGCCTCATGAATTCCAAGTACAACTTGTTGTTCTAAAGTCAGATCAGGCTTCCAATCCAATGACCTTCAATCTAGTTCTGGGCCTAGGTGGTTGCATTGCCTTCCTTCATGAAGGAGAGGACAAATAGGACACAATCAAGATCTGAGGATAGATTGGTCAAAGTAGTAACTATGTATAGTTTGACTTGGCACTAGAAGTCCTTAAAGTGCTGCCTATTGAAGTCTGAAGGGTAGGCTACATGTACTTTCTTTCTGGAACAGGTTGCAACTTCTGGAACAATCAGAACAGGTTCCAAAGGGGCTGGGGGCATGTGGTTGGTAAAGGCCTCTTAGATAGAGGTCTGTATGTATTGAGCTAGCTCTACTTGTAACTGCTGATCTGGTAGGACAGTAGGGGTGACAGTCAGTATAGTAGGGTTCATGTTTACACTACAAAGGAGTTGACACTAAACTAAAAGGGGTAATGAATAGAAGAAGGGTAGCAAAAGTTTAAAAGGGTTTAGAAAGTTTAAAATTTAAAAATGTAAAAGGGTTAGGACAAAGGAAAGAGATTAATGTAACAGCAAGTACTAATGCCTGAAATGTAGGAGAGTTGTAGGGTGGTAATGGGTAGTCTTAATCTGATGTCAGCAACAGTGTAGAGGGGACCCAAAGGCTTAGCAAGGGGACCCAGGCTACAACTATCCTACACAACAGAAATACAGAATGCAAGCACTAGAACATAGTCAGAACTTGCAGAACAGGTGGAGAGAGAGAGTGAGACAAGAGTAGGGTATATAGAGTGAGCCTAAGAGTACAGGACTACCTGGAGTAGACAAGATCAAGACTACAGGACCAGTCTGATCTTGTACACCTATATATACTAAACTACACAAGAGCACTCAGAGAGCATGAGCCACTAAGAATGATGAGCCATAAAGAATGAGAGAAAGGAATGTCAAAGATAAAGGTACAAAGAATGAAGGGATGGACAAAGGGTAAGAGACCATAGAATGATACAAAGAATGAAGGGGTAGTCAAAGGAATGGAATGATGAAGTAAGGAAGGGTAGTGGTAAGAGTCAGCACACATATAGTCTATAGACAGCACCCCTAAGGGACAGAAGTCCTGAGTTCTGGTACAGAAGGGTGCAGAACCCTTAGAACTGAAGGTACAAGAGCAGAGAACTGTAACACTCTTAGTTAATCTATTAGTTTATAAATAATATACACTTAATAGCTTTAATTTAATACTTATAAGTTTATATAATCTTCTCTAAAACATACTAGTAAATAGGGAATCACAATCACTAACAATGTAATTAGACAGTCTATACAGTTTATAAATGTTTTCAAATACTATCTCTGTAATTTCTCTTACTCTGTATGTTTACTTAGTAGGAATAATGTGTACTATACTAGTTAATAAACAAATAACTGTACAAATCATATTAAAAGGTCCTAAACAGTTCTTCAATTCAGGAAAAGGTCTAACAAAGTCTATTCCTATACCTTTCTAAGATCTATTAAGTACTAAGAGCAGATGTAGTAAACCAAACAGTTTCTGATTGTTAGGTTTGCTAATCTTACATGTATAACACAAATTACAGTAGGAATTAATGTCTATAATTATATCCTTCTACTAAACTTGTTCTCTAAGGTACAAAAGTGTCTTTCAAGGTCCTAAGTGTGTCAAAATAGAATGTACATACTCTATTACAATTTCCCTAGTGTTTCTGTTATGTATTAGAATTCTAAGTATATAAAGTATGTACCTCTCACCCTCCTAACAAAATATGAGTCCATTTTCAACATGAAAATTCTGGAAGTACTTTGAATCTTGTAATATCTGATTAAAGAAGTTATCCTCATAATATCTGCCTTTGAGACATTCTGGGAATTGTAAATCTAGTAAAGATTGAGTTATAATATTAGGTAACTACAGTTTAATTAAGTTCTAGAGTTGATCAGTAGTGTTCTTTAGTACTGAGACGTTCTGATTATTAATTTCCAATCTAATATCATTGTCTGAATATCTGTATCCTTGTGTATTACTTCTAGTGTCTAGTACATTTGTAAGTGAATTTATTTTATGTAAATTCAATTGTTCAGTGTTCTGAGACAGTATTTTGTAAGAATAGGTATACTAGCCTTACACAAAGATTCTCTCTTTACCAGCACACTCAACTACTGACTAGGATAACCTAGTAATCAAGCACTAAGAAGGAGAAAGAATCCCCTAACCCTTAGCTCAAAAACCCTTTATATATGTGTATACACATGTAGTAGGATACAGGGTAGTCTAGTAAACAAAAAGGAAAACACTCACAAGTACCTACAACACATGTTGTGCAAATGTACAGGTAGTACAATTGTTACACTTGCCCTCTAGCATTTAGTCCTAAATGCTAAGAGAGTTAGTACTGGAATAAACAAAATAACAACACAAAAACAAAAGAAAACATTAGTAACTTACTATAAAGTTCAGTACTACTGTGCTAGGACATTCTCTACAGTCATGGATGTGTCTTCAATCAGTCCTATAGTGGACTGGACGTGTTCCTGTCCAGCTTGGACATGTTCTGTAGTGGAACTGGTGGAACTTACAGTGGATTGGTTGGAATAGCTGTCAGATTGAGTAGAAAGCAGCAGATTCAGTAGTAGAGTAATGCCTTGAGTATTGAATAAGCTCAGAGTACTCATATTGAGTACTGAAGTAAGATCAGTAGATGTTGAGGGCAATTGCAAATCAATCTGAGAACGTTTACAGTTGTGTGAGTAGAATATAGTGGTTCTATTGTTAATTTGTCTCAGCTCTACACTTTG
>NW_006760391.1:4244929-4252359 GCF_000271605.1 Fomitiporia mediterranea MF3/22 | reverse complement strand
CTTTGAATTCTTCATACAAAACTGTGTCTGGATTCAAACAATCCAACTGTAATTGTCTTTGATACTTAGGATAAAGTCCATCCCATGCTCTCCTGGTCAAATCTCTATCAGAAATATTGCCTAGATTGATTGCTTTCATTTCTAGATTGTACAAATATTCCTGTATGACTCTGTGTCCTTGTTTCATTGTATTAAACTCTTTCCTAAGCATTTCTACAAAGTTAGATAGGAAACAAAAGTCTATTAGACCTTTAAAGAATTGTGATAAGGTCCATTAAGATTCGTTCATACCTATTTTCTGTAGATAGAAGTCCATAGCTTGTCCTTTAATGAAATTAGGTAGTACTCCTACTTGTTCTTTAGGGAAATAATGTAAACCTGATTGCTTCATGTACTGATTGACTTCCATGACAAACTTGGTGTATCTTTGAAGGTTAGGTTCACCTGAATAAACTGTAGGAACGATAGGTTTTGTACTCTACATCTGTATCTTCAATTTCAGAAGTTCCTTGTTCCATTTCCTCTTAGCAAGCTTTTTACACTTCTTAGTACCTTCAGAGTTACTTGAATCAATGTCTGTAGGTTCAAATAATGTGTCACTATCATTGTTATTGTCAGAACTTGAGTATCTGCTTGAATCCAAAGAATCCAAAGAGCTATTGTCTGGATCCAGGTCAGGATCCTGCCTTTTTACAATTTCTGCTCTCTGTATTGTACAATTCACATAACTCTTTCTTGCAAGGTTGTCTAAGGGTCTCACTAATGTGAATCTATTTGTCTGTAGTGTATTCGAGCTTTGTGGCTCAGCAGTATCTTGTGTGGTTCTTTTTCTGTGGCCTTTACTATTCCTATCTACACTGTGCTTGATAAGGGGTACAGAACTGTGGTGGAAATTCTTTTCCTTACTCTCTTTACCTTTCTCAGTTTCTGATTCATCTTCACTGTCATTAGAGGCATCTGGAACTGTAAGTTTCACATCTGGGTTTGGTCTGTTCATTTTAATATTGTGTTTCACACTGGGTGTATGTATCAATCCTTGAACATTAGTATGATGGTGTATATATGTAGGTATTTTATTCTGCAATGCATCTCCTTGCCCTGCTAGGGTGTTGTATCCATAGTATGTGTCCTTGCCTTGATTTTCTATCTTGGGGCAATATGTTTCTTGTTTGAAACGAACCAGTAATTCCTGAGGAGTTCTGGGAGCCTTACTGTAGCCTTCATTTCTGAAATTCTATTGTCCTGATTCTGCATTTCGTCTGTGCTCTATCTCCTGAAAATACATTCTTTGTACATCAGAATCTGCTTTGCTGGAACTGTCTAGTTCTACCTGACTGTAATTACAAATATCTGGAGCTTTTCCTTTATTTACTCTTACACTTTTCTTATTGCTAGGTACAGGTTTACCTGGATCTTTCTTCCAAGGACATGTGCTTTCAAACAGTGGAGCATCTTCCAATCGTTTGGACATTCCTTTAGTAGCTTCTGGGTGTCAACAATGTACTTTCTGATACATCCATTTAGCTAACTTGTCTCCAGTTAGTTTGGATGGATTGATTGTGTCCAAATCAATGTTTCCTTCATGTTCCTGATACATACTATTGTACTTATGAGTTCTCTTGTTCAATTCCTCAATATCAATTCCTTGATTGAATGGACTGGCTAGCCTACTCATGGCTTTCAGTGTCTCTAGCCTAGGGACGTTTCTGAATGTCTTTCTGGCCTTCTGGAACGTTTCCTGCTGTAAGGAAAGTGTTGTTCCTTTACTGATACCCTTGTTCTTACTGACAGAATCCTCAATACTAGTTTCCTGAGCATTTACACTCTCTGTACCACTATTATCTACTTCTGTAAGCCTAGTAAGGTAAGCACTTGCTAGTGTCTGCTCTACAGTGCACATCAGTCTAACAATATGTGCTAGTACAGGTACATGCCTTTGTTCTACATTACTTGTATGTAATAGTTCATCAGGGTGCCTCCAGCCTAGTGTAGATGAGGACTTATCACCTGGCAAAGGGTCATCAGATTGCCTCCAGCCTGCAACAGACAAGGACTTATTCTCTAGCATGTTAATAGCAACTTCTGGACTTGGGGGCCCTTCTGGGATTGTCTGCTGAGGCTCAGTGGCCACATTGTGTTCAGTACTCAACAGATAATCTTGTTGTCCATTGTCTGCATGCTCTGTTAATTCGAAATCTGTAGTGCACACTGTTTCGAATCTCTCCACATTTGGGGAAAGCTACTCTTCAGTACTTCTGAATGATGCTTGCCTCTTGTAATATCAACAAGAAGGTCTCTCTGCATTGAGGGGAACAATCTGTTCACATCCCTCAAGCATTCTGAGTATCTTAGTAGCTATAGTGAGAGTATATGTGTCTCTAATTTAGGTTTGCAAACTACTCACTGATTTCTTTGAATTTGAAGGAGTACTAGGCAATGTGAGGAATGTATTAGGGTGATCAAGCCCTCAGTTCCAGTCGTCAAAGCCCAGCAGGTTTATGGAAAGGTGGGTTCAGTCAAAAATGTGTAAGGATAGGTATACTAGCCTTACACGAAGATTCTCTCTTTACCAGCACACTCAACTACTGACTAGGATAACCTAGTAATTGAGCACTGAGAAGGAGAAAGAATCCCCTAACCCTTAGCTCGAAAACCCTTTATATATGTGTATACATGTGTAGTAGGATACAGGGTAGTCTAGTGAACAAAAAGGAAAACACTCACAAGCACCTACAACACATGTCACACAAATGTGTAGGTAGCACAATTGTTACACATTTCTAATGTCTTACTGTGTGTATCCATTTCCTAATCTTGCTCTACATTCTTTAGTATTGTAGACTAGCTTCTAGTCCTTGTAGCAGGCCTACCCTCTGTTTGAAGGTCTGTCTGTGAGTTTCTAGCATGTCTAGTAATTAATCTAGCCTTTCTACTACACAGTCAACTTGTAATCAATTCTTAAAGTAAAGTTTTCCTTACTACTACTAGTCTAGTCTTAATATATACAGTATCCTGTATTTCTAACAGTTGTAAAATGTTATTCCTGACTTGATTAATCCTTGATAGATTATTGTTGTCAAGTTATAATGTATATTCTTACTAAGATTAAGTTGTTCCTAGTAAATCTCCTGAGTATATGTGTGATAACACATTTGTAAGAATGTTTGTAGTGTCTAGAATGTATTTTACAGTAAAATCAAAGTCTGATATCTTTTCTAGCTATCTGGCTTGTCTTCTACTTAATACAGATTGCTTTAGAATGTGTTCTAACACTCTATAATTAGTATACTAAAAGAAATGTGTTCCTTGTAGTAGATTCTTGTGTTTTAGCATAGTTTCTACTCCTGCTAGTAATTCTACATTGTGTACTAGGTAATTCTGTTGTGTAGGGTTTAATTTCACTAAGAAAAACACTACTATCTTGGAATCTTTCTAATCATAACCTTGGCTGACTATTCCTCCAATTCCTAAAGCTAAAGTGTTTGTAACAATGTTAATAGGTAGTATGTTCTTACTATAGTCCAATACTATCCTGTGATTATGTCTGAAATCTAATACTAGCTTTACTATTTGATCAAACACTTACTGTTTAGTAAATGTCTATCTGAAAAATGTGTTTTCTCCTGTAATCTTTGATAAAATACTTGTAGAAATGTGTAACTAAAGTATATTAAATACTAAATACTCTACTGATCCTAAGAAACCTTGTAACAAATCTTTATTAGTAGGTACTTTCCATTGTTGAATAGAATCAACCTTATGAGAGTGGCCTAGTATCTTTAGTTCTTTCTAGAACAATTGTATCTTATGTTTACTAAGGTAGAATTTCTCCTTGCACAATATATCAATGACAGTTCTAAGATGTTGCATATGATCCTCAATTGTGTCTGAATAAATCACTAAGTCATCTAGGTAGATATTCATCCAGTCACCCAAGTAAGGCTGGAAAATGTAGTTTATTAATACTTGATAAGTGGCTCTACTATTATAATCACCTAATTACATTACTTTACTAACTATTGTTCTATCTAGAGTGTTGAATATTAATCTGTTTACATGCTCAGGGATTATTCTAATCTATTCATATGTGTCTTTACTATTGATGAGTGATTTATACTTCTTAGAAGTAACTCTCCTTAAGACTGATTTAATATCTAGTAAAGGAGATAATAGTTTCTTAGTATTCTTATTATACTCTCTAAGATCAATAACTGTTCTCAGTTGTATAGGGTCTTCCTTGGTCTTTCTAGGCTTTTGAAGTAGTAGTATAAGTATTGTGTTTGATCCTGTAACTACTTTCCATCTTCCTAATTGAATATAGTCCTTTCTCTTGTTTTGCCATTGTTCTCTCAAGGGATCTGAACAAGTTGCTCTACAGAACTTGTATTTCTTATCCTTATTTATGAGTGGTATACTATGATTAATGGCTCTGAGAGGTGGTAGAAGTGTTTCTAAAGTGTCTTTAAACAAATCCACAGTATATTGCTTGATTTCTTGTCTGCATTTGTTAATTTCTCAATCATAAGTATCAATAACCTTTGATAAAATGACTGTGACTTGTTCTCCTGTTATTGGTAGAGGTATTACACTTTCAATCCATAGTCTAGACTCATTGAAACTGATAGAAATCTTGTGTTGGAAGAGGAACAGTATTCCTAGTATAATATTATAGTTATCCATATTCATAATATTAAAGTACTGTATTGTGTTTATCTCTCTGTATTGTATTCTAGCATTAGTACAATAGTTTACTTTTGATCTAGAGCCTTATACTACTAATTGTATAAGTAACAGTTTGGCTAAAGCAAGTTTCCTGACACCTATTTGATCTACAAACTTGGTAGATATGAAATCTACTAATAATCCTGAATCAATTAATGCTCTCACTAATTCTCTATTGATTTTAATTGTAATTATAATAGGACATGGTATTGATCTCTTAAAGTCCTTAGTATAAGCTGTCATACACTCAATTGTATTAAAGTTGTTAAAGTTAGTAGTCATAGTATGGATTTGTACAGGTAAATCATACATATATGCTCTATTTCTAGATATAGGATGTGAGTCAATGTTTTCCATACTTGTAACTGAATACATTGGCTCAAACAATTCAGGATTAAAGATATCCTCTATCTCTAATAGTTCCTAATGATTGTAAATGTATTTGGCTGAATATTAAGCTTGTCTAAGTAGAGAATACTATTCTCTGACATTAAATCTGTTCAGAAAAGCAATCTTAACAGGGAATTTGTACTCATTTCTATTCTCCCAATTGTCTATAATTGTAAACTGTATATCTGTACTTCTGAAAACATAGAATCAATTGTGTAGATATTTTAACTAGTGTAGTAGGAGTACTCTAAGTACTCTCTCTTTTTGAGACATCAAGCAAGTGTCTGCCTTATATACTACATAGTAAAGTCTGATAGTCTGAGACATTCTAAGTGCAGTAACTCTACATAAGGCAATTAGGGATTTCCTAATTTAGAGCACAATCTAATACTCCCCTTCAAGCATTAATTAAGAACTAGGACTGTATGCCTAATAGTTTGTTTAGATGCTTGATCTGTAGAATGTAGAGAGCTTTTGTAAGAATGTCTGCTAATTGGTTCTGTGATTGAACATAGTATACATTGATGTAATTGTTTTGAATATAACATTGTACAAAGTCTTTTCATAAATCAAGGTGTTTAGTACAAGTGTTGTATGTTATTTTGTCAGATTTTACAGTCTTTATTACACCTTGATTATTACAATAAATTGTAATAGGTACTGATTCAGTCTGTAGTACTTCTTCAGCAAATCGTTTGAGCCAAATGGCTTCTTGAGTAGCATATGCTAGCACTTGCAACTCTGCTTTGTAAACAGATAGTAGTACCAGGTTTTGCCATTTGCTTGACTAGGATATGGTCGATTTAGCTAATTGAAAGACATAGCTGTTTATTACTTTATGTCCTTCTGTCATTTGTCTGTCTGCATCATAATAGCCTTGTAGTTTTAAGGTGTTTATGCTTCCAAGTTGAAGCCAGCAATTCATTATATATTTTAAATATGTAAAGTAATGTTTCACTGCTTTGTAGTGATGTGTTTGAGCCTTTTGTAAGTAGTGTGCTAATTACCCAGTAATATAAGATATGTCTGGCTGTATACAATCTGCAACATATCTTAACAATCCTACCATATTCATGTATAGTATTGTTTCATTATTACTTTCATTTGTATTATACATATTGTTTGTATTGTTAGATAGATCTATTCTAGGAGTAATAGGTGTTTGTAGTGCCTTTTTATTTTCGAAGTGGTAATGCTTGATTATACTTTCAATATAATACTTTTGTCATAAGCTAATTGTTTGTTAAGGTCTATCTTGGCTTATTTTAATACTAAGTAACCAATGTATTTTGTTACTGTCAGTAAATGTAACATGTTGTCTTAATGCATGTTTAAATACTATTATTATAATGATAGTTTTGCTAATAATTGTAATATTGTCAACATGTATAAATGTTACAAGAATCGTTTTATTATTTTGTTTCTTGTAAAATACAGTATGATTGTAATTAGCTTGTTCTAATCCAATCTTAAGCAGTAGTTTGGTAATCTTCTTGTACTATCATCTACCTACTTGTTTCAATCTGTATAATGCTTTATTTAAGTATAACACCTGTCCAGGTTTAATATTTGTAAGTAGCCTGCCTGGTAGCAGTTTTACATAAATGAGTTTGTCCTCATTTAGTTCTCTGTAAAGATATACATATTTTACATCTATCTAATGTATTTTATAGTCCTTAGATGCTACCCAAGATAACAATAATTGTACTGTTAATAGTTTTGTTACTAGAGCAAATAAGTTATTAGAATAGAAGCCTATTCCATTCTTTTGAGTATATCCTTGTACTACAAATTGTGCTTTGTATTTGTCTATTTGGCTGTTAGCTAGTCTTTTGATTTTATAGACAAATTTTGTTCCAATTATATTTGTATTTGTAGGGGGGATAGTATATATCCACATGTTTCATTGTTAAAGTGACTGTATTTCATCCTTCATAGCTTTGATCCACTGTTCTTTGTTTATATGTGTTATAGTATTGTAATACATTAATGAATTGTTATAGATTTTGTTAAGGAATTTGTTAAATTCTGTTAGATACATAGTTAGGTTTATATTGTCTTTGTAATTTAAACCTATAGTTTGTTTAACTGGTCTTTACTCTTGTATAGAGTATTGTATAACAAGTTCTTTATCTTTATTATTGTTATTAGGAAGAGTTTTATTATTGTTTGATGTATCACTATTATAATTATTCTCCCCTTCAATCCTAGACATTAGTTTGTCTATGAATTGTACATTGTGTTTGACAGTAACTTTATTATTATGGCACACTAAGTAACCTTTACTGTCATTATCATAACCTAACTATTGTGTATAT
>NW_006760391.1:4240606-4243941 GCF_000271605.1 Fomitiporia mediterranea MF3/22 | reverse complement strand
CAAAATTAACATGACTCTATTTGTTAATAGTAAATCAACAATAGTGATTGTGTTAATAGATTGTTTATTATGATGAGAAACTATCATATACAAGTTATTTTGTACATGTATTTCACCAATCTTTGTATGAGCAGAAGAATAAATAATACATTCATTGTTTGTTTTTATTAAAACATATCCTGCTTTATATAATAGCACTTCACTAACAAGTGTGAAGTTCAGATTGGGATGATAGTATATGTTTTGTAGTGAAATTGTATTCACATTAGTATGCTCATCAGCTTTGTCTTGTAGTTTTACATTAAATGTCATTACTCTACTTTTGCTAAGTAAGAATAACAATTTATTTGTAATTGTAATGTTTATTAGGGTTGATTTCTGGACGTTTGTAAGACAGAACAAGTATAGAGTAGTGTGTACATTTGCACTAGAGTCCAATATATTAATATAATGTATTAGTTCAGTATCATTATAATGTATTACATTGATACATATGTTTGGATCATAATTGAACTCCTTAATGACTTCTTTCATATTGTCAAATGAGTTCATGAAGTTGTCTACTTGTATGACACTATCCTCTTGTACTTTGAATACTGAAAATATGTCAGATTCAGCAGATAGAGCAGATTGAACAGGTGTAACAATTGTACTACCTGTACATTTGTACAACATGTGTTGTAGGTGCTTGTAAGTGTTTTCCTTTTTGTTTACTAGACTACCCTGTATTCTACTACACATGTATATACATATATAAAGGGTTTTCAAGCTAAGGGTTAGGGGATTCTTTCTCCTTCTTAGTACTCAATTACTAGGTTATCCTAGTTAGTAGTTGAGTGTACTGGTAAAGAGAGAATCTTTACATAAGGTTAGTATACCTATTCTTACACATTTTTGACTGAACCCACCTTTCTATAAACCTGCTAGGCTTTGACGACTGGAACTGAGAGCTTGATCACCCTAATATGTTCCTCACATTACTCAGTACTCTTTCAAATTCAAAGAAATCAGTGAGTAGTTTGCAAATCTAAATTAAAGACACATATACTCTTACTATAACTACTAGGATACTCAGAATACTTGAGGGACACAAACAGATTGTTCCCCTCAATACAGAGAGACCTCCTCATTGAAATTACAAGAGGCAAGCATCATTTGGAAGTGCTGAAGAGTAGCTTTCCCTGAATGTAGAGAGATTCGAAACAGTACACACTATAGATTTCAAATTAACAGAGTATGTAGACAATGGACAACAAGATTATCTGTTGAGTACTGAACACAATATGGCCACCAAGCCTTAGCAGACAATCCTGGAAGGGCCCCCAAGTCTAGAAGTTGTTATTAACATGTTAGAGAATAAGTCCTCATCTGTTGTAGGCTGGGGGCAATCTAATGACCCTTTGCTAGGTAATAAGTCCTTGTCTATACTAGGCTGGAGGCACTCTAATAAACTATTACATACAAGTAATGTAGAACAAAGGTATGTACCTATACTAGCACATATTGTTAGACTAATACACACTATAGAGTAGACACTAGCAAGTACTTACCTTACTAGGCTCACAGAAGTAGATAATAGTAGTACAGAGAGTGTAAACACTCAGGAAACTGGCATTAAAGATTCTGTCAGTAAGAACAAGAGTATTAGTAAAGGAACAATACTTTCCTTATAGTAGGAAACATTTCAGAAGGCTAGAAAGACATTCAGAAACGTCCCTAGACTAGAGACACTGAAAGCCATGAGTAGGCTAGCCAGTCTATTCAATCAAGGAATTGATATTAAGGAATTGAACAAGAGAACTCATAAGTACAATAGTATGTATTAGGAACATGAAGGAAACATTGATTTGGACACAATCAATCTATCCAAACTAACTAGAGACAAGTTAGCTAAATGAATGTATTAGAAAGTATGTTGTTAACACTCAGAAGTTACTAAAGGAATGTCTAAACGATTGGAAGATACTCTACAGTTTGAAAGCACATGTCCTTAGAAGAAAGATCCAAGTAAACCTGTACCTAGTAATAAGAAAAGTGTAAGAGTAAATAAAGGAAAAGCTCTAGACATTTGTAATTACAGTCAGGTAGAACTAGACAGTTCTAGTAAAGCAGATTCTGATGTACAAAGAATGTATTTTCAGGAGATAGAGTACAGACAAAATGCAGAATTAGGATAATGGAATTTCAGAAATGAAGGCTATAGTAAGGCTCTCAGAACTCCTCAGGAATTACCAGTTTGTTTCAAGTAAGAAACGTATTGCTCTAAGATAGAAAATCAAGGTAAGGACACATACTACAGATACAACACCCTAGCAGGGCAAGGAAATACATTACAGAATAAAATACCTACATATATACACTATCATACTAATGTTTAAGGATTAACACATACACCCAGTGTAAAACACAATATTAAAATGAACAGACTGAACCTAGACATGAAACTTACAGTCCTGAATGTATCTAATGACAGTAAAGACAAATCAGAAACTGTGAAAGGTAAAGAGAGTAAGGAAAAGAATTTCCACTGTAGTTCTATACTCTCTATCAAGTATAGTACAGATAGGAATAGTAAAGGCTACAAAAAAAGAACTATGCAAGATACTACTGAGCTACAAAGCTCGAATACACTGCAAACAAATATATTTGTATTAGTAAGACCCTTAGACAACCTCACAAGAAAGAGTTATGTGAATTGTACAATACAGAGAGTAGAAATTGTAAAAAGGTAGGATTCTAACCTAGATCCAGGCAATAGCTCTTTGGATTCTTTGGATTCAAGCAGATACTCAAGTTCTTACAATAGCAATGATAGCAATACATTATTCAAACCTACAGACATTGATTCAAGCAACTCTGAAAGTACTAAGAAGTGTAAAAAGCTTGCTAAGAGGAAATAGAATAAGGAACTTCTGAAATTGAAGATACAAATGTAGAGTACAAAACCTATTGTTCCTACAGTTTATTCAGGTGAACCTAACCTTCAAAGATACACTATTTTTGTCATAGAAGTCAACCAGTACATGAAACAATCAGGTTTACATTATTTCCCTAAAGAACAAGTGGGAGTACTACTTAATTTCATTAAAGGACAAGCTATAGACTTCTATCTACAGAAAATAGGTATGAACAAATCTCAATGGACCTTATCACAATTCTTTAAAGGTCTAATAGACTTTTGTTTCCTATCTAACTTTGTAGAAATACTTAGGAAAGAGTTTAATATGATAAAACAAGGACATAGAGTCATACAGGAATATTTGTACAATCTAGAAATGAAAGCAATCAATCTAGGCAATATTTCTGATAGAGATTTAACTAGGAGAGTATAGGAT
>NW_006760391.1:4223886-4240586 GCF_000271605.1 Fomitiporia mediterranea MF3/22 | reverse complement strand
ATCCAGACACAGTTTTGTATGAAGAATTCAAAGACAGGCTTGAGAACATTGAAAAAGCAAATGAAACTGTTGGAATTAAATGGTATACAGATACTAGAGATTGATTCTATCCTCAGAGTAATAAAGAAGACTATTGAAAAGATAGATGGAAGAAGAACAACTAGAGGAACTACAGGAATGACAATAAGAATTGACTAAAGGACACAAATTATAATTATAATTATAATAATCATAACAGGCAGTACATACAGTCTAACAGTGTAAGTCCTAAAGAGAAAGACTGATCTAAGGACTACAAACTGAAGTACAAGGATACTAGGCAGAATAAGCAAGACAACAGTAAAAAGACTTATTCTACAAGTGTGAAAAGGTATTCACAAGCTGAACTAGATAATATGAGAGCTAAAGGACAATGTTTTATTTGTAAACAGACTATACATTTAGCTAAAGATTGTCCTACACACAGTACAGTAAAGCTGAACAGTGTTTCCAATACAAATACATTGTCTAAGAGTGTTAATATCAATTATTCTGCTCTAGATAAGTTAACCAATACTTTGGAAGACAATAATTACTTGGATTTGGATCTTATAACAGACAATACAATGGATCCATCATCTTCTACATTATGAATACAATCTATAGCTATTCAGATACATTATCCAGACAATAGTTATGAGTCTACAACTCAGAAGGATGAGAATCACAATTCATTAACTGGTTACAATACTATTTTGCAAGTATTTAGTCTAGAACAATTGGATTTGAAGCTACAAACCTCTTCTGACACTTTAGAATTGAAGATTCCCTTTATAAATGCTGAACTTAGAAAGAGAAATTATAGGAGAATGAGATCAATCTACAGAAATAGCAATTTCTATAGTGAATACAATGATACAGTATGTTTTAGAATTACTAGATGTCTTATGGAAGGAATTCTATACTGTTTTGACTGGAAATGCAACAGAATACTTTGGAATAAGTATCTACACAATTGATTCTATGTTTTCAGAAGTACAGATACACAGTTTAATGTTAGAGAATAGTATTCTCTACTCAGACAAGCTTAATATTCAGCCAAATATGTTTACAATCATTAGGAACTATTAGAGATAGAGGATATCTTTAATCCTGAATTGTTTGAGCCAATGTATTCAGTTGTGAGCATAGAAAACATTGACTTGTGTCTCATATCTGGAAATAGAGCATATATGTATGATTTACCTGTACAAATCCACACTATAACTACTAACTTTAATGATTTTAATACAATTGAGCATACTACAGTTTATACTAAGGACTTTAAGAGATCAATACTATGTCCTATCATAATTACAATCAAAATCAATAGAGAATTAGTGAGAGTATTAATTGATTCAGGATTATTAGCAGATTTCATGTCTACCAAGTTTGCAGATCAAATAGGTGTCAGGAAACTCACATTAGCCAAACCTCTACCTATACAATTGACAGTACAAGGCTCTAGATTGAAAGTAAACTATTGTACCAATACTAGAATACAATACAGAGAGATAAACATAATACAGTACTTTGATATTATGAATTTGGATAACTATAATATTATACTAGGAACACTGTTCCTCTTCCAGTACAAGATTTCTATCAGTTTCAATGAGTCTAGACTATGGACTGAAAGTACAATACCTCTACCAATAACAGGAGAACAAGTCACAGTTGTTTCATTAAAGGTTATTAATACTTATGATTGAGAAATTAACAAATGCAGACAAGAAATCAAGCAATATACTATAGATTTGTTCAAAGACACTTCAGAAACACCTCTACCACCTCTCAGAGCCATTAATCATAGTATACTACTCATAGATAAGGATAAGAAATACAAGTTCCATAGAGCAACTTGTCTGGATCCTTTGAGAGAGTAATAGTAAAACAAGAGAAAGAACTATATTCAATTAGAAACATGGAAAGTAGTTACAGGATCAAATGTAATGCTTATACTACTACTTTAAAAGCCTAGAAAGACCAAGGAAAACCCTATACAATTGAGAACAGTCATTGACCTTAGAGAGTACAATAAGAGTACTAAGAAACTATCATCTCCTTTACTAAATATTGAATCAGTCTTGAGGAGAGTAGCTTCCAAGAAGTATAAATCACTCATTAATGACAAAGACACATATTAACAGATTAGAATAATCCCTGAGCATGTAAACAGATTAATATTCAACACTCCAGATGGAACAATAGTTAGTGAAGTAATACAATTAGGTGATTGTAATAGTAGAGCCACCTATTAAGTATTAATGAACTACATTTTCCAGCCTTACTTGGGTGACTGGATGAATATCTACCTAGATGACTTAGTGATTTATTCAGACACAATTGAGGATCATATACAACATCTTAGAACTGTTATTGATATATTACACAAGGAGAAATTCTACCTTAGTAAACATAAGATACAATTGTTTCAGAAAGAATTGAAAATACTAGGCCACATTATTAATGATTAAGGCATTAGAATGAACCCTCATAAAGTCGATTCTATTCAACAATAGAAAGTACCTACTAATAAAGATTTGTTACAAGGTTTCTTAGGATTAGTAGAGTATTTAGTACCTAATATACTTTAGTTATGTATTTCTACAGGTATTCTATCAAAAATTGTAGGAGAAACTGTATTTTTCAGATAGACATTCACTAAACAGTAAGTGTTTGATCAAATAGTAAAGCTAGTATTGGATTTCAGGCATAATCACAGGATAGTATTGGACTATAGTAAGAATGTACCACCTATCAACATTGTTACAGACACTTTAGCTTCAGGAATTGGAGGAATAGTCAGCCAAGGTTATGATTAGAAAGATTCCAAGATAGTAGTGTTTTTCTCAGCAAAATTAAACCCTGTGTAACAGAATTACCTAGTACACAATGTAGAATTACTAGCAGGAGTAGAAACTATACTAAAACACAAGAATCTACTACAGGGAATGTATTTCTTTTGGTATGCTGATCATAGAGTGTTAGAACACATTCTAAGGCAACCAGTATTAAGTAGAAGACAAGCCAGATGGCTAGAGAAGATATTAGACTTTGATTTCACTGTAAAATACATTCTAGACACTACAAACATTCTTACAGACACATTATTACACATATACTCAGAAGATTTACTAGGAACAACTTGATCTCAGCAAGAATATACATTGTAACTCAACAACAATAATCTATCAAGGATTAATCAAGTCAGGAATAATATTTCACAGCTGTTAGAGATACAGGATACTGTATATATTGAGGCTAGACTAGCAGTAGTAAGGAAAACTTTACCTTGAGAAACAATCACAAGTCAACTGTACAGTAGAAAGGCTAGATTAATTACCAGACATACTAGAAACTCACAGACAAACCTTTAAACAGAGAGCAGGCCTGCTATAAGGACTAGAAGCTGGTTTACAATACTAGAGAATGTAGAGCAAGATTAGGAAACAGATATACACAGTAAGGTATTAGAAACACTGTCTCAGAACACTGAACCATTGGATTTACATAAAATAAATTCACCTGCAAATGTATCAGACACTAGAAGTAATACACAAGGATACAGATATTCAGACAATAATATTAGATTGGAAATTAATGATCAGAACGTTCCAGTACCAAAGAACACTACTAATCAACTCTGAAACTTGATTAAACTATAGTTACCTGATATAATAGCTTAATCTTCACTGGATTTACAATTCCCAGAATGTCTCAAAGGCAGATATCATGAGGATAACTTCTTCAATCAGATATTACAAGATCTAAAGCACTTCCAGAATTTTCATGTTGAAAATGGACTCATATTTCACTAGGAGGGTAAGAGGTACATACTTTACATACCTAGAATTCTAATACACAACAGAAATGCTAGGGAAATTGTAATAGAGTATGCACATTCTATTTTAGCACACTTAGAACCTTGAAAGACACTTTTGTACCTTAGAGAACAAGTTTGGTAGAAAGGTATGATCATAAATATTAATTCCTACTGTGATTTGTGTCATACATGTAAGATTAGCAAACCTAACAATCAGAAACTGTTTGGTTTACTACATCTGCTCTCAGTACCTAATAGGTCTTAGGAAGGCATAGGAATAGACTTTGTTAGACCTTTTCCTGAATTGAAGAACTGTTTAAGACCTTTTAATATGATTTGTACAGTTATTTGTCTATTAACTAGTATGGTACACATTATTCCTACTAGGCAAACATACAGAGCAAGAGAAATTACAGAGATAGTATTTGAAAACATCTATAAACTGTATGGACTGTCTAATTACATTGTTAGTAATTGTGATTCCCTATTCACTAGTACATTTTGGAGAAGATTACATAAACTTATAAGTATTAAATTGAAGCTACTAAGTACATATTATTTACAGACTAATGGATCAACTGAGATAATGAACAGAACAATTACTCAGATGCTCAGACAGTGTATTTCTCCTAAACAAAAAGATTGGATACATAAACTACTTATGATTAAGTACACTATCAATACAGTAAGGTCAGAAACTATAGGATATGTACTATTCTTTCTAAATTATGGTTAGATACTAAGGAACTTGATATGAAACAACCATAGGAAGGATGAATATCCTAGAGTAAGGACTTATACTCAGAAAGTAAAGGATACAATACTACAGGCACACAATACAATCCTTCAGGTAAGGGTAAAGCAAACTAGACATACTAATAGACACAAACAACCCTCTTCCTTCAAATTAAATAATCTAGTGTATGTTTCTACAAAGAACATGAATCTACTGAGACAGTAAGTAAGGAAACTAGTACTAAAGTATATAGAACCTTACAGAATAATTCAGAATGTAGGAAACAAGGCATTTGAACTAGATCTACCTAGGGAAATGAGGAATTATAACATACACCCTGTATTTCATTCATTACTATTTAGGATACATGTTCTAAACAATGATAGATTATTCTCTAGAAGGGAAGTAGGACAAGTTACTAGATTAAATGATGAGAACAAGGAATGGACAGTAGATTTGATTGAAACTCATACAGGACAAGGGACTACTACTTTGTTCAAAGTACTATGAAAGTCTGGAGATCACACATGGCTACCCTATGATAAAATTACACACCTTAAGACATTGAAGGAATACTTAGACATACTTGGAATTGATTCTATCAATACACTAACTCTAGGAAAGGGAAAACTCAATACTGATGACTCTCAGGTTAGTATCAGTCTAGTAAAACATAAGGCAACCTTTCAAACACAATGCTACAGTATGGACATACAGGTAGACATATGTAAAGGCTTTAAAAACTACACATATAGTCACTTTACTGTGTATATTATGTCTACTACTTAAGAATCTGTTACTCATACATTTGTATCTACTTTTCTACAAGGCACAAATATGCCTCATCCTCCTCTACAACTCTTAGTTGGCTCTTGAGTGTAACCAATCACACAGGATTAGGTTACTCACAACTACAGTACAAGTACTGACTATGTTTTTGATTGAGAGGAGCTTAAGGAGATTGTAGCTTTCTCTAGGGCTATCCACAACAATTCTCTCAACCCTACTATACAACTCCTAGAGCATTATCTTATTGTATTACACTTGTATAACTTCCATGTTCCTTCTTATACAAGACTGAGCCTACTACTACTGTTCTAAGACTGTATTCAACATGTTAAGATAATACAAGTGTTCTAGGACTTTGTATACTGTAAGAACATAGCTTTGAACCAAGGTAAATGTACATATATTCTGTATTATATTATTACAAGCACATATACTTTACTATTTTACTTAGGTGCAAAGTGTAGAGCTGAGCAAATTAACAATAGAACTGTTATATTCTACTCACACAACTGTAAACATTCTTGAATCAATTTGCAATTGCTCTCAACATCTACTAATCTTACTTTAGTACTTGATATGAGTGCTCTAAGCTCATTTGACACTCAAGGCATTACTCTACTGCCAAATCTGCTACTTTCTACTCAATCTGACAGTCATTCCAACCAATCTACTGTGAGTTCTACTAGTTCTACTACAGAACATGTCTAAGCTGGACAGGAACACATCCAGTCTACTATGAGACTGATTGAAAACACATCCATGGCTGTAGAGAACGTCCTAGCACAGTAGTACTAAACTTTGTAGTAAGTTACTAAACAATTTCATTTGTTTTCTTATTATTATTTTGTTTATTCTGGTACTAACTCCCTTAGCATTTAGGACTAAATGCTGGAGAGTGAGTGTAACAATTGTGCTACCTACACATTTGTACAACATGTGTTGTAGGTGCTTGTGAGTGTTTTCCTTTTTGTTTACTAGACTACCCTGTATCCTACTATATGTGTATACACATATATAAAGGGTTTTTAAGCTAAGGGTTATAGGATTCTTTCTCCTTCTCAGTACTCAATTACTAGGTTATTCTAGTCAGTAGTTGAGTGTGCTAGTAAAGAGAGAATCTTTGTGTAAGGCTAGTATACCTATTCTTACAACAGGTAAGCTACTAGAACTTAATACTAAGGCTTCTACAATTACAGACTCTAGTATTAGTGTTTCATTAATGTATTCAATAAATACTGTTTTGTTATTGTCTCTAATGAATACTACTGTATTAAGTACAGGTTAAGACAACATAGTAGTAGTAGTAGAAGTAGTAACTGTTTGCCTATACTTTTTCTTTCAAGCTTCTGTTGTTTTGCTCATTAGAGGATTTTGACAGTCTTTTAACATATACTTATACTTATTATAGTTGTAGCATTTAACTTTATTATAAGGCTTTGTTTTGCCTTTAGCTACACTTTTGCCTTTTGTTTGTAGGCTGTCTTGTTCAGTATCTTGTTTTGTTTGAGAGTACTGAGAATAATACTTAGTATATATGTTTTGTAATTTGTGTATCAACTTAGCTAGTGTTAGAATGTCTTTCTGAGCTACTGTAACTGTTAGTAGTTGATTATAATAGGTAATCTGCCTGTCTAGCATTGTTGCTACCCATCTATACTCACAAGGAGTAGCAAGGTTAATTGCTAAGATGTATGTATTGTTATTAAGAGCTTTATTATGTGTAGACAACTGTCTGTAGATTTGTTCAATGTTGTCTAACATCTTATTAAACTGTAATACATACTCTTTTACTGTAAACAACATAGATATGTCTACAGCATGTGTCATTGTTGTTTGAACATTGTATCATTCAGAAAGCACCTTTATGAGACTTCTAATACTTGTATGTGTTGTGAAGTTTGTATAAATTGTATCAGTTATTGTTTTTGTTATACAATAATACAAAATGTTATCTGTATGTATGCTAGCATCATCAGAGGAAGGGGGATTGTGCTCTAGATGGTCTGAGAGCATTATGGTAGCAAGTGTACTGTGTATACACAAGTACTATATCTTGTATCCTTTTACACTAGCAAACTTTTCTGTTCCCTCAAAGAACTTCATAATGTTAGAGTCCTTCATTATAGTATTAACAAAGGTATGTGTTGTAGACAACATTGTAATGGGTTTAGGGGGAGAGGGAGGTTTAGAGCTTAGTAGTCTAGTAGGAGACAAAGGTGTTCTGTAAGAGTGAGTGTGTGAGAGCATTCAATGAGCACTAAGGCTTATAACCTTTTAACTAGTATAGTAGGAGTGCTCTAAGTACTCTCTCTTTTTGAGACATCAAGTGAGTGTCTGCCTTATATACTACATAGTAAAGTCTAATAGTCTAAGACATTCTAAGTGTAGTAACTCTACATAAGGCAATTAGGGATTTCCTAATCCAGAGCACAATCTAATAAGATACTTATTCTAAAGTCTTCTATTGTATTTCTGGTCAAAACAGTACAGAATTCCTTCTATAAGATATCTAGTAATTCTAAAACATACTGTATTATTGTATTCACTGTAGAAATAGCTATTTCTGTAGATTGATCTCATTCTCCTATGATTTCTCTTTCTAAGTTCAGCATTTACAAGGGGAATCTTTAATTCCAAAGTGTCAGAAAAGGTTTGTAACTTTAAATCCAATTGTTCTAGACTAAATACTTGTAAAATAGTATTGTAACTAGCTAATGAATTGTGATTCTCATCCTTCTGAGTTGTAGACTCATAACTATTGTCTGGATAATGTATCTGAATAGTTATAGATTGTATTTGTAATGTAGAAGATAATAGATCCATTGTATTGTCTGCTATAAGATTCAAATCCAAGTAATTATTGTCTTCTAAAGTATTAGTTAACTTATCTAAGTAGAATAATTAATATTAACACTCTTAGACAATGTATTTACATTGGAAACACTGTTCAGCTTTACTGTACTGTGTGTAGGACAATCTTTAACTAAATGTATAGTCTGTTTACAAATAAAACATTGTTCTTTAGCTCTCATATTGTCTAGTTTAGCTTGTGAATACCTTTTTACACTTGTAGAATAAGTCTTTCTACTGTTCTCTTGCTTATTCTGCCTAGTATCCTTGTACTTTGGTTTGTAGTCCTTAGATCAGTCTTTCTCTTTAGGACTTACACTGTTAGACTGTATACACTGCTTGTTACAATTATTACAATTATAATTGTAATTCCTGTCCTTTAGTCAATTCTTATTATCATTCCTGTAGTTCCTAGTTGTTCTTCTTCCATCTGTCTTTTCAATGGTCTTCTTTGTTACTCTGAGGATAGAATCAATCTCTAGTATCTGTATACTATTTAATTCTAATAGCTTCATTTGCTTTTTCAATGTTCTCAAGCCTGTCTTTGAATTCTTCTTACAAAACTGTATCTGGATTCAAACAATCCAACTGTAATTGCCTTTGATACTTAGGATGAAGTCCATCCCATGCTCTCCTAGTTAAATCTCTATCAGAAAT
Source organism: Fomitiporia mediterranea MF3/22 (assembly GCF_000271605.1). NCBI lineage: Eukaryota > Fungi > Basidiomycota > Agaricomycetes > Hymenochaetales > Hymenochaetaceae > Fomitiporia > Fomitiporia mediterranea. Next base: position 4,231,710 of record NW_006760391.1, on the reverse strand, counting down.
ATTACCTAGATTAATTACTTTTATTTCTAGATTGTACAAATATTCCTGTATAACTCTGTGTCCTTGTTTCATTGTATTAAACTCTTTCCTAAGCATTTCTACAAAGTTAGATAGGAAACAAAAGTCTATTAGACCTTTAAAGAATTGTGATAAGGTCCATTGAGATTTGTTCATACCTATTTTCTGTAGATAGAAGTCTATAGCTTGTTCTTTAATAAAATTAGGTAGTACTCCTACTTGTTCTTTAGGGAAATAGTGTAAACCTGATTGTTTCATGTACTAGTTGACTTCCATGACAAACATAGTGTATCTTTGAAGGTTAGGTTCACCTGAATAAACTGTAGGAACAATATGTTTTACACTCTGTATCTGTATCTTCAATCTTAGAAGTTCCTTGTTCTATTTCCTCTTAGCAAGCTTTTTACACTTCTTAGTACCTTCAGAGTTGCTTGAATCAATGTCTGTAGGTTTGAATAATGTATTACTATTATTGCCATTGTCAGAACTTGAGTATCTGCTCAAATCCAAAGAATCCAAAGAGCTATTGCCTAGATCCAGGTTAGGATCCTACCTTTTTACAATTTCTACTCTCTGTATTGTACAATTCACATAACTCTTTCTTACAAGGTTGTCTAAGGGTCTTGCTAATGTGAATCTACTTGTCTACAGTGTATTCAAGCTTTGTGGCTCAATAGTATCTTGTGTAGTTCTTTTTCTGTAGTCTTTACTATCCCTATTTGTACTACACTTAATAAAGAGTATGGAACTGTAGCAGAAATTCTTTTCCTTACTCTCTTTACCTTTTACAGTTTCTGATTTGTCTTCACTATCATTAGAGGCATCTGGAACTATAAGGTTCACATCTGGGTTTGGTTTATTCACTTTAATATTGTGTTTTACACTAGGTGTATGTGTCAATCCTTAAACATTAGTATAATAGTGTATATATGTAGGTATTTTATTCTGCAATGTGTATCCTTGCCCTACTAGGGTGTTGTATCTGTAGTATGTGTCCTTACCTTGATTTTCTATCTTAGGGTAATATGTTTCTTACTTGAAACAAACTAGTAATTCCTGAGGAGTTCTAGGAGCCTTACTATAACTTTCATTTCTGAAATTCTATTGTCCTGATTCTGCATTTTGTCTGTACTCTATCTCCTGAAAATACATTCTTTGTACATTAGAATCTACTTTGCTAGAGCTGTCTAGTTCTACCTAACTGTAATTACAAATGTCTGGAGCTTTTCCTTTATTCACTCTTACACTATTCTTATTACTAGGTACAGGTTTACCTAGATCTTTCTTCTAAGGACATGTGCTTTTAAACAGTAGAGCATCTTCCAATTGTTTGGGCATTCCCTTAGTAGCTTCTAAGTGTTAACAACATACTTTATAATACATCTATTTAGCTAACTTGTCTCTAGTTAGTTTGGATAGATTGATTGTATCTAAATCAATGTTTCCTTCATATTCCTAATGTATACTATTGTACTTATGAGTTCTCTTGTTCAATTCCTTAATATCAATTCCTTGATTGAATGGACTAGCTAGCCTACTCATAACTTTTAGTGTTTCTAGCCTAGGAATGTTTCTGAATGTCTTTCTAACCTTCTAGAACGTTTCCTACTATAAGGAAAGTGTTGTTCCTTTACTAATACTCTTGTTCTTACTGACAGAATCCTCAATGCCAGTTTCTGAAGCATTTACACTCTCTGTACCACTATTATCTACTTCTGTAAGCCTAGTAAAGTAAGTACTCACTAGTGTCTACTCTATAGTGTGTATTAGTCTAACAATATGTACTAGTACAGGTACATACCTTTGTTCTACATTACTTGTATGTAATAGTTCATTAGGGTGCCTCCAGCCTTGTGTAGACAAGGATGTATTACTTGGAAAAGGGTCATCAGATTGCCTCCAGCCTGTAACAGACAAGGACTTATTTTCTAGCATGTTAATAGTAACTTCTAGACTTAGGAACCCTTTCAGGATTGTCTACTAAGGCTTGGTAGCTATATTGTGTTCAGTACTCAATAGATAATCTTGTTGTCCATTGTCTACATACTCTGTTAATTCGAAATCTGTAGTGTGTACCATTTTGAATCTTTCTACATTCAGGGATAACTACTCTTTAGTACTTCTGAATAATACTTGTCTCTTACAATATTAACAAGGAGGTCTCTCTGTATTAAGGGGAACAATCTGTTTGTGTCTCTCAAGCATTCTGAGTATCCTAGTAGTTATAGTAAGAGTATATGTGTCTCTAATTTAGATTTACAAATTGCTCACTGATTTCTTTGAATTTGAAAGAGTACTAGACAATGTAAGGAACATATTAGAGTGATTAAGCTCTCAGTTCTGGTTGTCAAAGCTGAGCAGGTTTATAGAAAGGTGAGTTTAGTTAAAAATGTGTAAGGATAGGTATACTAGCTTTATACAAAGATTCTCTCTTTACTAGTACACTTAACTACTAACTAGGATAACCTAGTAATTGAGTACTAAGAAGGAGAAAGAATCCTATAACCCTTAGCCTAAAAACCCTTTATATATGTGTATACACATGTAGTAGAATACAGAGTAGTCTAGTAAACAAAAAGGAAAACACTCACAAGTACTTACAACACATGTTGTACAAATGTACAGGTAGTACAATTGTTACAACTGTTTACAGCTTTAGGAATTAAGGTCCAGATCTTAGAATCAGATTAGTTAGTATAATATTTTACTCTCTAAATAAGCTGTTAATCAGAAAGTTAGAACTCATCTCTAATTATTTCTACTTCTTCAAGGAACTGAGACAGGTCCTGTATATTGGTTCTGTCATAACAGAGAGTATTACAGCTTGTTTAGTATAGGAGTAGGTTAGTCTGTCCTTAGATCATAACTGGTAGAGTATTTAGAATGTTAGTTGTGACTAACAGAGTACTCAGAATGTTGGTTAAGGCTGACTAACTACTCAGAGTACTAGCTATAGTAAGTAAGCTGCTTGAATTATTCTGTAAGCTTATCTGTTAAGACTAGGAACTTATCAGATTGTTCTGTGTACTCAGAACAGTTAGAACAATTAGAAGTAGTAGAAATGCTAGAGTGATTATATAGTCCTCTTCTTAAACAGACAGAACAGGAGATACAGAACAAGTAGAGTTGTGTGTAGAGGTTGATAGAAACAAACTAGGGAACAAACTATAAAACATGGATAGTAAAGCTAAACTGGATTACTTAAGAGGTTGTATAGAAACCTCTTCAGAAACAGGACTGAGTGTGTAGGATACAGGTTGTGAAAGGTTACAGTCAACCAAATCTAATTCAGGTCCAGAATCTGATTCTTCTGTGATTAAGTTAGTGTACTCTTAGTAACACTACTACCTGTTAGCTGTTTAGCTTACTCAAGACACCTTGAGAAACCCTTCTTACAGTAGGCTCTAAAATGTTAATCTTAAGTACTAGTTGAGGTAGAAGAGGTCAGTTGAGTCTACAAGGTACAGACACTAAGAGGGGTCAAGAGTGAGAAGGAATAGATAGATTCAAGCAGAACATACAAGTTCTAAAGGTGACAATTAACAAGACAATAGTAGTATAGAACAACAAAGCTGTACTTTAGAACAAGGTAATACAAGACAAGACAAGGTAAGAGGGAATGTTTACTAATAAGACTGTCAAACTACACACTAAGAGTCATAGTAGAGAGTAACTTGATTGTTAGAAAGTACAAATTATATAAGGGTATTTATAGAAAATATGAGTCCTTTGTAGCTACTAGTCCTTTGTGAACAAATCCACTACTGTCTCCTTTGTATCAACCTATCTAGGACTCTGGATCCAAGTCCCCTTTGTATTGATTGACTAACTGTCTAAAGGCTTAGAGTCTTACCTTTGTGAATCAGAACTATAGTCTAGAACCTAACTAGTCTGAATTGAGCAACCAAGACTATTGTGTAAGTAATGATAATGTAATTGAAGGATTACTGATGTGAGGATGATACAACTTTGATACAACTGAGCCCTTCTGATCAGAATGTATTAGAACATATGTGTTGTATGAGTATAACAACAATAACCAACTGTAATACAAAACTGGATATTCTGTTAAGCTTAATGTCCAAATACTAATTGTAGAGTACAACCTAGAGTGTAATATTCATCCTTGAATGAAAATATTGTTTTGAATTCAATGAGATTGTAATGTATGAGCCTAATATTACTAGATATGTGTGTATATGTATAGTATCTTAGTGTGTAATAAATGTCCTACTGTATTCTCATACTGTTTCCTTGTGTCTTAACTTGTTTGTGTCTTTGTAAGTTGACTGATTCGATTCCTGAATCATCTGAGTATACTTTTACTGTCTTATAGTGTAATGTTCTATCACAAAATGTCTAAGTAGTGTTCTCTACTTTCCTGAGTACTATAGCTGTCTGTATACTGTATTGTTCTATGTATATCTTAATGAAATGTCCTGTCTGTATGTACAGTAGTACTGTCTAAAGTCCTGAGTGTATACTAATAATTCCCTGTTCATTTGGCAAATCCATGTGTGGATCAATATGCTCTAGTGCTGACTTTCTGTCTTTCTGTGTCCTTGTTCTTGTACCAATATATTCTTTCCTTGTGTACCTGTCCTGTGTTCTATTTCCTATAGTACTAATACTGTCTAGTCCTGTAAAGTCCTTTACAAAATTGTTTCATTGTAGATCAAGTTTGAAAATTGTATATTCAAACATGATAGTATACTCAAAGAGTGTGTATATAATACAATGTGTGTGCCTCTTGCCCTCTTATTGAAATATGACTTCATTTTTGGTGTAAAACATCTGGTACTGTTCTAAAACATATTTGTAGTGTCTGGAGAGGTCTTCTGTATGATTTGGTACTTCAAACTAATTGTAACTACTTATTCCTAGAGTAGATTGAACTGTATCTTTACTTAATAGATGTTCTAGAGTGTCCTAATACTCTGTTTCCTTTTATAGCATTAAAATATCATGCCTGAATGCTTGAATAGTCTGTTTGATCATTACTAATTCACTATTACTCTAATATTTGCTGACTGTATGTGTATTGCCTTTACTTTCCCTTAAAGTAGTGTGATAATCTGTTTGAGTGGATTGAGTAGATTAAGCAGATTGTCTAGGTTCCAAACCTGTTCTCTAGCTTAAAGTTGCCCTCTAAACTTCTGTACTTTGTTCTATACAATGTGTATCTGTTCCTGATCTCAGTAGTATCTTACTATCCTTGTGTTACATAGATTGTAGTGGTTCTACATCCTGTAGGTTGTAATTGTCATCCTGTAGCTTGAATAACACAATTCTTACTATGTATCCTAAGTATATGTACACTAGTGTATCTGTTTGAGTGTCTGTAATACTCATAATATGTCTGATAGAGTGTCCTGGGTCTATTCTAATGAATCCTGACTGTCTGAAGGTGTATTTCATAATGTGATACCTTATGTTCTGCTATAGATACAATGTATACTATAGATCCTTGTACTTCAAGCTAGTCTCAATGTTTCTGAACAATTCTTCATTATGAACTGAGTAGTTCTGTAGTATAACATCCAATTATACCTTATAGAACATTGTTCTATACAAATTACTTCAATTGTGCCCATTACTAACTGTTTCTTCAATCCTAAAGATGGAAATGTCTGTTCTAATGTTGTAGAATCAATATACCTGAATGTCTGAACATTCTACTAGTCCTGAAAATGTCTGAAGCAGTTCTTCACTTTTGAATACTTTCCTGTACTGATTAGAATCAACTGTGTATGTATATGTCTGTGTCTTTCTATTACTGTCAATGTATCTCCATGCCTGATACTTATTCTAGAGTAGTATCATTTTATTCCTAATGTATATACACTTTGCCTTACTCAATATACTAATGTCTGTCTTCTAATGTATAATGTAGCCTTCTAACTTAATAGAATACCTGTATGAATCGTTTAGATTGAAATATTTCTTAGTATCTAAGAGTAGTTGTATTTTATAGTCTAGTAATACTTGATAGATTGTTCTTCTTGTACAGTTTACTATTTGTATTACATTGTAAACCATAATACTATCTGGCTGGTTATATTCCAATCTTCTAACATTCTCAGGTCCTTTCCTGATGTCCTGGTATACATTCTTGTTGTCTGTGAACAGCCTGTATTTCTTAAGAGTGTTGTTTTGATTTGTGACTCTAAGAATTAGTAGTAGTGTCTCTGAAATGTTTATATATGTGTTGCCTTATGTCTGTAGTGTCTTAGATTCCTTAAAACAATAGTTGTATACATGTTTCCTAGTCCTTTCCATGTGTAATACATATCTGTAGTCTTGTAGAATCCTTTCTACACTGTATGCCTGTGCTTTTGAGTGTAAAATGTTATTGTATACACTATACAATTGTCTATCTTAATGTTTAGACTTCCTACAATGTTTATTCCTGTACTGAATGCCTGTAGTACAATGCCTAAGTACTGTAGTCTTATAGAGTCTTGAATATACTGAATTTGCCCTTTCAAATGTGTTGTTTACATGCCTGAACTTGTGTTCTGTTGTGGAACTCTCTTGTTCCATTACTGAATCCTTATTATTACCTTCACAAAGTATTCAAATTAATAAAACATGTATATTGCTGCTAGATATGTCTGAATCTGTGTTATAGTCTGTAATTGACTCTAATTCTATATAGTTCTTACTGTCCAAGTTGTCTATTAACTTAACTAAAGCAGAGTAATTAATACTGACATTACTAGATGATAAACTATTATCCTACACATTGTTCAATCTGATTGTATTGTGAGTAGGACAATTCCTGGCTAAGTGGTCATCTTGTTCACAAATGAAACATAGTCCTTTTACTCTCATTTCATCCAATTTGAATTGGGAATAATGTTTGAAACCTGTAGCATATGTCCTGTGATTGTTTTCTGTCTTGCTTTCATACTAGTCATTATTCCTCAATGGATAATACAATTGCCTGGCCATTCCTTTAGTGTTTATGCTGCTTGTATACATAGTATCCTGACTAGAGTTACTGTAGTCTGAATCATTACTTTTACTATCCTGTAGAGTGAATTGATTGTTTCCTAAATTATTAGAACTGTCTGTACACAAATAATTACTCTGAGAATCATTACTACATTCTTACAGATGGAAATGTTGTCTGGAATCTATGTGCTATTTGATTCTTATGGATTCATTTACTTTTTTAATACTTTTGAGCCTATCCTTAAAGATTGAGTAATCTACTGTGTCTAGATTTAAGCAATCTAATTGTAATTGCCTCTAGTACTTGGAATTCAATCCATACTATACCTGTCTAGTCAATTCTCACTCAGAAATGTTTCCTAGATTTGTAGCTTTTATCTCTAGATTATACAAATAATTCTGAATATTCCTATTACTTTGTTTCAAAGTGTTGAACTCTTTCTACAGTATTTCAGTAAAGTTAGAAGGGAAACAAAAGTCCATAAGTCCTCTAAAGAACTGAGCAAGTGTCTATCTATACTCATAGTTCACAATCTTTTGTAAATAGAAATTCATTACTTTTCCCTTAATAAAACCTAACATTATCCCTACTTGGCTCTTAGGGAAATGATGAAGTCCTGATTGTTTCATATACTGATTGACTTTAATAACAAACTTTGTGTACTTCTGCAAGTCTGGTTCACCTGAGTATACTGTAGGAGCTATTAGTTCTGTACTACACATTTGTATCTTCAGTTTAAGGAGTTCTTTATTCTGTTTCTTTCTCAAGTGTTTCTTGTACTTCTTAGTAGCCTCAGTATTACTCAAATCAATGTCTAACAGTTTGAATAAAACATTACTTTGATTATT
>NW_006760391.1:4219215-4223866 GCF_000271605.1 Fomitiporia mediterranea MF3/22 | reverse complement strand
AATAAAACCTAACATTATCCCTACTTGGCTCTTAGGGAAATGATGAAGTCCTGATTGTTTCATATACTGATTGACTTTAATAACAAACTTTGTGTACTTCTGCAAGTCTGGTTCACCTGAGTATACTGTAGGAGCTATTAGTTCTGTACTACACATTTGTATCTTCAGTTTAAGGAGTTCTTTATTCTGTTTCTTTCTCAAGTGTTTCTTGTACTTCTTAGTAGCCTCAGTATTACTCAAATCAATGTCTAACAGTTTGAATAAAACATTACTTTGATTATTGTCATTAGATGAAGAGGAATCTGAATTATTACTGTCTGAGTCTGATCCTAAGTTGAAATTTCCCTTTCTCTGTATCCTAGAACTCTGTATTACTCTGTATACATAGCTATTCTTTACTAGGCTCTCTAAAGGTCTTACTGATGCAAATTTGCCTTTCTGAACATTATTTAGTACTTTACTATGCCTGTGTCCATTGTTTGTTCTTGAACTACTGTTTAAGTTATTCTTGTACTTACTATACTTAATATATAGCTTTAAACTGTGTAGTTTGCTACACTCTGAATCAATATTGTTCTCACTAATACTACTAGTGTTTGCCTTGCCTGTGACTGCTTTCAATTGTGAAGTATTGCTATAGGATTGTTTGTTCCTTTTATTTTTGCAAGGGATACTCTGATGTCCTGAAAAACTTGGTATTTCCATTTAAGACTGTATATATCCAGGTATTTCACTTTCTCTCTGATTCCTAGACCTGGCTAGAGTGTTGTATCCATTGTAGTACTCCTGTACATTGCTCCTGTACAATGTGTAGTCAATATCTGCCATGTATGAGGTTAAACACTTGATTTTGTAGGTGTATACTTGATTTTCACCCTCTAGATCTAGTACTAATCCTTACAGTTCTAATTTGTGTTCACTTTTGCTATCCTCAAAGTACTGTTCTGTCAATGCAATGTCTGTTTCACTAGGATAGTCTGAATCAATTTCACAATTGTATTGAATGCCTAACAGTTCCAGTTTTTGTTCTGTTCCTTGTGCTTTGTGTTTTCCTTTTGCTTTGTACTTTCCTTTCACTTTCTACAAATGCAATAGTTTGTCTGGACTCTTGAGTGTTTCTTCTACACTCTTAGATTGATAGTTATGATCTCTATTGTCTGTAGGTACTGTATCATGTCTGGCTTTTGTTCTGTAGCCTGCCTGAAGCGTTTCACACTTTTCTGTTACTATACTATTGAGTCTGCTCTTGTTTGATGAAGGAGTTGCTTTCTCCTCTTCCTGATACATTCTATCAAACTTGTACATTCTCTTATTTAAATCTCCAATGTCTATTGATCTGTAGAATAGACTGACATGTCCTATGTCTATTGTAATTGCTCTGGCTCTTGTAATGTGTCTGAAGGTCTTACTTACCTTCTGGAAGTCTTGTTTCTTATTAGATCTTTGTAGTCTCAATGTCTAGCTCTCCTAGCCTTTGTTACTCTTGTGTTCTGAGTCCTGGCTACATTCTTTACTGTCTAAAAGGGTTTTAGGTGACTTATTACCCTCTATATTACTGTTGTCAATGTGTTTCTGTTCTAAAGTAAGTACACTCACTAGATACTCATCTACACTCTTACTAATACTAACTATATACACTCTGTAACTCTTGTATTAGCTTACAAATTCCTTAATACTTACTGTTAGCTCTCTATATCAACTTGGTAAATCCTTAAACCAAATTGCCTGTCCTCTATTGAGTGAATCCTCAAACTTGGTAGTCTGAAATCAATTAAGCAAATCCTTAAGCTTAATTGTCTATACTTAGTGAGTTGAATCCTCAAACTTGACCTTCTGTACTTAATTGGACAAATCCTTGAATCTAATTGTCTGAGTGTTTCTACTCTCTATACTACTATTTGCTATTTCTCTAAGCCTAGTAAGGTTAATACTTGCTAGTGTCTGCTCTACAGTATGTATTTGTCTAACTATATGTGCTAGTACAGTTACATACTTTAATTCTACATTATTAGTATGTAGTAGTTTATTAGAGTGCCTTTAGCCTTGTGTAGACAAGGACTTATTACCTAGTATAAGTTTATTAGGTTGCCTCCAGCCTACAAGGGACAAGGACTTACATTCTAGTATGTTAGTATTAATATCCAGACTTGAGTACTCTCTAGGGATTGTTAGTCAAGGCTTGGTGGTCATATTGTAATCAATATCTAATAGATAATCTTGTTGTCCATTACTTGTAAACTTAATATGTACCTGTTTGTTCCTTTTTACTGTTACAGATGCATAGTCCTTGACCTATCCAATTAATGTGAACCTCTAGCATATTTAGCACTAGTCTATATTAATATGTTCTAATGTGTTCCAGAAGTGTTCTACAGTATTCCAAAGTATTATGAACCTACTAGAGGCTAATCTAGTAAGTAGTCTCTGTTTCTACTCGAAAATTGTAACTTTACTCACTTAAAATTCCTGATGAGTACTAAATGATGAGAGAGACCTAGGGTTGATCAGACTCTTTGGTTCCTCAGCATCCAGTAAGAGGTTTCAGTACTAGGTGGGTATAGTCAAAAATATGTAAGGAAACTTACTGTTCCTTATAAGAGAATTCTAATCACTCTTAATTCACTTAACTACTGACTAGGATAACCTAGTACTCAAGTAAGGGGTTAGGAGAAAAGAATCCCTTTACTTAGCAATTGATACTGTCTTTTATAAGGTAGTACACATGTAAATACATGAGAAGAAAGTGTAACTAACTATAATGAGAATATATGTGCTTGTGAGTCCTACTGTACAATGATCTAACACAATCAGTAATATAGTAATAATAAAATATGAACCAGTAAATCAAATCCTTACAAAAAGCTTGTATAGTTAATAACTTGTATAATAAAATGATTCTTAGTATACTCTTTCTTTAGAAGAATCAGATTATTATTAACATAGAAAGCTAAACAGTTATCCTAAAGGATTCTAGCTATGATCTGATAAAAGTAGAAATTGCAGAACCAGTTTGTATCCTACAGCCAGCTTACAGAACCCTAGAGCCTATACTAACTTTAATTACAACTGTTTAAGAGTACATAGAAACTCTAGCTAGGTTAGAGAGATTTAAGACATTAGATAGGGAACTAAAGTAACAGTATTAGGACTACTTCTTAAACACTATACTACTAGTTGTAGAGCTTCCTAAAGGTGTTACTCATAAAATATAGTTTAAGGATCCCTCTAAGGTAGTAGTTATACAATCTTATACTTATTTATAAGAATACTAAGAAGCTTAGTACACACTTATTAATTAGTAAACTTAGGTAGGTTGTTTGTATAGGTTGGAAAGCTTATACACATTACCTGTGTTCCTCATTCTAAAGGCAGATCCTACAGATCTCCTACAAATAGTATACAATTATTAGGTACTAAATAGTAACACAATCTATAATTATACTCTACTTCCTTACATTAATAAGATTATAAATAATACTATCTGAGAATACATATACAGTGAAACCTGTCATTAAGCATGACCCATGTGGACAAGTGAGGCCATGCTTAATAAGAGGTTATGCTTGTTGACAGTAGCTTAAGTAAAGTAATAAAATTTCCTTATTTGTAGTACATAACTCAATAATACATTGTCTACTTAAAAAATGACCAAATATCAGTCTGTTCAAGAGAACTATTTATTTTCTTGCATAGGTTTCTTGTAAGCTTTGGAAAAAGTGCTCTAGCCTTAGTAAACTCAGCACCAATCTTACTCTGAAAGAGCACATTGAGCTTTGAAAGCAATTGGACAGCCTCTACATAGCTTTTAATGCTTCAACTTTGGTGCTTTACTATGAGCAGGATCCTTTGGTAGAGATGTATTATTGACTGTACTTGTTTGTGAATGAATACTAGTGGAAGCATGGATATCTGGAAGCAGAGCTGAGAGATTGACAGGGGAAGCTTCTCTAGAATAAGTGAAAACAATTTCACTAGCATCCTTGAGTGTTCCATCTGGGTTCTGTGCACATCCAAGCTCCTCAGACATGATGATCAATAAGTTTTAATAGTGGTTTTCATTACATTATGCATTTATTTTACAAAATGGAGGTGGCCTGTACAAAAAGTGGCTCTCTCTGGGTCAAGATCTGTACTGTTACATGACCCAAAATTTCCTTTAATTAAGCATATTCTTGATCTCACACCTTAATGCTTAATACTTAATGCCCTTTATACTTAATATACCTCTATTTTCCTGCCTACCAACTTGGTGGATCAAATTTTTCATGCTTATTGAGAGGAAATGCTAAACTACAAGTATGCTTATTGACAGGTTTCACTGTATACTAAGATTGACATGACTAATACATTCTTCCAAATGTGTATAAACCTAGAACATATTCTACTTACTGTAAGTAGTACTCTGTTTAGATTGTACAAATAGACAGTCATACTAATAGGACTATATAATGTACTAACTATGTAACAATAGTAGGTTATAAGAGTACTAAAGTATCTTATCAGGAAAATTTGTTATGTCTACTTGGATAACATTATTATCTGGTTAGAGTCTAAGGTAGAACACATTAGGAATATTAGAAAGGTTATACAAGTACTCTATAACAAAGGACTCATTTGTTTATAGAAGAAGACTAAGCTATTCTATATAAAG
>NW_006760391.1:4188044-4215407 GCF_000271605.1 Fomitiporia mediterranea MF3/22 | reverse complement strand
GTCTACAAGTCTTACCCTTTATACTCTATTCTGTTACTATTCCTAAGGATTAGGACTAGTAAAGTGAGTATATCTTACAGTTACTATAGTGTGTAAGGATAGTAGATTAGCTATTAGTAGTAATAGAGTAGAGGGCAAAACTAGTATAGACTCACTATATCAAGTATGTAAGCTAGCTTTGTACTTACTACACTGTAGTAGCTCATACTTTAACTTAATACATAAGTTTTAACAAGTGTAGTAAGAGTGCCCCAAGTACTCTCTCTTATTAAGACATCAAGCAAGTGTCTGCCTTATATACTATATAGTAAAGTCTGATAGTCTGAGACATTCTAAGTGTAGTAACTCTACATAAGACAATTAGGGATTTCCTAATCTAGAGTACAATCTAATACTCCCCTTCAAGTATTAATTAAGAACTACAACTGTATGCCTAATAGTTTGTTTAGATGCTTGATCTGTAGAACATAGAGAGCTTTTGTAAGGATGTCTGCTAATTGGTTCTGTGATTGAACATAGTATACATTAATGTAATCGTTTTGAATATAACATTGTACAAAGTCTTTTCATAAATCAAGGTGTTTAGTACAAGTGTTGTATGTTATTTTGTCAGACTTTACAGTCTTTATTACACCTTGATTATTACAATAAATTGTAATGGGTGCTGATTCAGTCTACAGTACTTCTTCAGCAAATCGTTTGAGCCAAATAGCTTCTTGAGTAGTATATGCTAGCACTTGCAACTCTGCTTTGTAAACAGATAGTAGTACCAGGTTTTACTGTTTGCTTGACCAGGATATGGTTGATTTAGCTAATTGAAAGATGTAACTGTTTATTACTTTATATCCTTCTGTCATTTGTCTGTCTGTATCATAATAGCCTTATAGTTTTAAGGCATTTGTGCTTCCAAGTTGAAGCCAGCAATTTGTTGTATATTTTAAATATGTAAAGCAATGTTTCACTACTTTGTAGTGATGTGTTTGAGGCTTTTGTAAGTAGCATACTAATTGCCCAGTAATATAAGATATTTCTGGCTGTGTGCAATCTACAACATATCTTAATAATCCTACCATATTCATGTATAGTATTGTTTCATTATTACTTTCGTTTGTATTGTATGTATTGTTTGTATTGTTAGATAGATCTATTCCAGGAGTAATAGGTGTTTGTAGTGCCTTTTTGTTTTCAAAGTGGTAACACTTGATTATACTTTCAATATAATACTTTTGCTGTAAGCTAATCATTTGTTAAAGTCTATCTTAGCTTATTTCTATACTAAGTAACTAATGTATTTTGTTACTGTTAGTAAATACAACATGTTGTCTTAATGTATGTTTGAATACTGTTATTATAGTGATAGTTTTGCCAATAATTGTAATATTGTCAACATGTATAAATGTTACAAGAATTGTTTTATTATTTTGTTTCTTATAAAATACAGTGTGATTGTAATTAGCTTGTTCTAATCTGATCTTAAGTAGTAGTTTGGTAATCTTCTTATACTATTGTCTACCTGCTTGTTTCAATCTGTATAACACTTTATTTAAGCATAATGCCTGTCCAGGTTTAATATCTGTAAGTAGCCTGCCTAGCAGCAGTTTCACATAAATGAGTTTGTCCTCATTTAGTTCTCTGTAAAGATATACAGATTTTACATCTATCTGATGTATTTTGTAGTTCTTAGATGCTGCCCAAGATAACAATAATTGTACTGTTAATAGTTTTGTTACTAGAGCAAATAAGTCATCAGAATAGAAGTCTATTCCATTCTTTTGAGTGTATCCTTACACTACAAATTGTGCTTTGTATTTGTCTATTTGGCTGTTAGCCAGTCTTTTAATTTTATAAACAAATTTTGTTCCAATTATATTTGTATTTGTAGGAGGGATAGTATATATTCATGTGTTTCATTGTTGAAGTGACTGTATTTCATCCTTCATAGCTTTGATCCACTGTCCTTTGTCTATACATTTTATAGCATTGTAATATGTTAATGGATTGTTATAGATTTTGTTAAGGAATTTGTTAAATTCTGTTAGATACATAACTAGGTTTATATTGTCTTTGTAATTTAAACCTATAGTTTGTTTAACCAGTCTTTGCTCTTGTGTAGAGTATTGTATGACAGGTTCTTTATCTTTATTATTGTTATTAGGAAGAGTTTTATCATTGTTTAATGTATTACTATTATGATTATTCTCCCCTTCAATCCTAGACATTAGTTTGTCTATGAATTGTATGTTGTGTTTGACAGTAACTTTATTATTATGGCACACTAAGTGACCTTTACTGTTGTTATCATAACCTAGCTATTGTGTGTATTAGCCTCTAGGTTGTAGTTTATGTGTTTGTTCGTTCTGTATAATACAATATACACTGAATTCTCATATATTATCTATTTGATAATGTTTGTTATACTGTTTGTAATATGGTGTTGCAAAATTAATAGCAACTCTCAGCATTCTGTTATGAATAAATGTTTGATATTGTACTGTATATACTCAGAATTTCATAGGTAACTTTGCTAATAACAGACATGTTTGTACACTGTTAAAGATAGTCTTATGTATATGTTCCACAACTCTGTTCTGCTACAGTATATTGTGTACTGTTAATCTATGTATTGTTCCTTGACTTTTAATATACATAGTGAAGTCTTTACTTAGGAACACTGTATTGTTATCACTTTGGAGAGTTTTAACTCTTATACTGTACTGTGTAAAGAGTCTTGTTGTATACTTTACATATTCTGTGAAAGCATTACTTTTATACTGTATAGGTAGCATAGTTACCCATTGTGTAGTATCATCTATAATAGTAAAAAGATATTTGTACTTGCTGTAAGCTTGTACTGGGGCAGGTCCCCAAATATTAATGTGGAGATAATCTCTATAACATTGTGTAAGAGGTGTTGTTTGTATTTTTGGTATTTCATTACATTGTATGTTTGCTTTAATACAATCTGTACACTGTACATTTTTTATTGTCTAATATCCTTTAACTTATAATCTCAGGATACTCTTGTATGAGTTTGTACAAGTAATCAAAATTAACATGACCCATTTGTCAATGTAAATCAACAATAGTGATTGTGTTAATAGATTGTTTATTATGATGAGAAACTATCATATACAAGTTATTTTGTACATGTATTTCACTAATCTTTGTATGAGTAGGAGAATAAATAATATATTCATTATTTGTTTTTGTTAAAACATATTCTGCTTTACATAATAGTGCTTCACTAACAAGTATGAAGTTCAGATTAGGATGATAGTATATGTTTTTTAGTAAAATCATATTCACCTTAGTATGCTCATTAGCTTTGTTGTATAGTTTTACATTAAATGTCATTACTCTACTTTTACTAAGTGTGAATGACAATTTATTTACAATTGTAACATTTATTAGGGTCAAGTTCTGAATGTTTGTAAGACAGAACAAGTATAGAGTAGTGTGTACATTTGCACCAGAGTCCAATATATTAATACAATGTATTAGTTCAGTATTATTGTAACATATTACATTAATACATATGTTTAGATTGTAATTGAACTCCTTAATGACTTCTTTCATATTATCAAATGAGTTCATGAAGTTGTCTACTTGTATGACACTATCCTCTTATACTTTGAATGCTGAGAATACATCAGATTCAGTAGATAGAGTAGATTGAACAGGTAAGCTGCTAGAACTTAATACTGAGGCTTCTACAATTACAGACTCTAGCATTAGTGTTTCATTAATGTCTTTAATAAATACTGTTTCATTATTGTCTCTAATAAATACTACTGTATTAAGTGCAGGTTGAGACAACATAGTAACAGTAGTAGAAGCAGTAACTGTTTACCTATGCTTTTTCTTTCAAGCTTCTGTTGTTTTGCTTGTTAGAGGATTTTAGCAGTCTTTTAACATATGCCTGTACTTATTACAGTTATAGTATTTAACTTTATTATAAAGCTTTGTTTTGCCTTTAGCTACACTTTTGCCTTTCGTTTGTAGGCTGTCTCATTCAGTATCTTGTTTTGTTTGAGAGTACTAAGAATGGTACTCAGTATATGTGTTTTGTAATTTGTGTATCAACTTAGCTAGTGTCAGAATGTCTTTCTGAGCTACTGTAACTGTTAGTAGTTGATTATAATAGGTAATCTGTCTGTCTAGCATTGTTGCTACCTATCTATACTCACAAGGAGTAGTAAGGTTAACTACTGAAATGTATGTATTGTTATTAGGGGCTTTATTATGTACAGACAACTGTCTGTAGATTTGTTCAATGTTGTCTAACATCTTATTAAACTGTAATACATACTCTTTTACTGTAAACAACATAGATATGTCTACAGTATGTGTCATTGTTGTTTGAACATTGTATTGTTCAGAAAGCACCTTCATAAGACTTCTGACACTTGTATGTGTTGTAAAGTTCACATAAATTGTATCAGTTATTATTTTTATTATACATTAATACAAAACATTGTCTGTATGTATGTCAGCATCATCAGAGGAAGAGGGATTGTGCTCAAGATAGTCTGAGAGCATTATGGTAGCAAGTACACTGTGTATACATAAGTATTATATCTTGTATCCCTTTATACTAGCTAACTTTTCTGCTCCCTCAAAGAACTTTGTAATGTTAGAGTCCTTTATTATAGTGTTAACAAAGGTATGTGTTGTAGACAACATTATAATGGGTTTGAGGGGAGAGGGAGGTCTAGGGCTTGGTAGGCTAGTAAGAGGCAAAGGTGTTTTACAAGAGTAAGTGTGTAGAGACATTTAATAGGCACTAAGGCTTATAACCTTTTAACAAGCATAGTAGGAGTGTCCCAAGTACTCTCTCTTATTAAGACATCAAGTAAGTGTCTACCTTATATATTACATAGTAAAGTCTGATAGTCTGAAACATTCCAAGTGTAGTAACTCTATATAAGGCAATTGGGGATTTCCTAATCTAGAGTGTAATCTAATAATAAGTGTTGTAAATTAATACAGAGTACATTAGTTATAAGGATACTCTGATTAGTGAACCACTTTAAGAGTATGAAGATACTATGACTGTTAATGAACCAAGTATTACTCCTCTAACAAAGTAGGTAGTAAAGGTTGTAGTTCTAAGACTGTCTAATATAGTTAGACATACTGTCTAGAATGCTAAGACAAGTGCTCCTATAGGTGAACCAAATGTTCTACAGGGTTCTGAGCTAGAGTATAAGTTGTTTACATACTGAGTATACAAGCAAGATTAAATACTAGATAATGAGAGGTTGGACATACTCCTTTGTAAGTAGTAAGGAGTGCTACTAAGTAGTCAGAATGATGAGGAGAACAACTCAAGCAGTATGTAGTCCCTTCTTCACTTATTGACAATTTGACTAACTACTACTAGTCACTTGATCTAAATACAGATTATGTATATTTGAGTAGGAGGCATTCTGTATTGTACAAATCAGACTTTTACAAGACAGACTAGATAGTAGAGGAGGTTGAAAACAGGCAGGTTAAGTTACAGTTCCAGAACAGTTCTCTAGTGCTAGAGTTAGTACTAGACAGTAGTCTGACACCTTTAACAAGTCAGAAGTATAGTAACTGTGTCTGTTAGTATATAGTATGTATTTAAGAGTATAGTAAGACAATTACATACTTAGTATGTAAGAAGATTAAGATCTGTTACTCTCTTGTAAAGACTAGTAAGGTAGTAAGGGATACAAGGTTAAGGTAGGAGAGGACAATAGTAACAAACCTGTACTCTATAGCTAGACTGTTAAGAGTGTGTCTGGAGGATCTGAGTAAGTTGTTCTAAGATTAATACTAATAGCTTTTAAAGACAACATTCTTCTAGGTGAACTCTCAGAACACTTGTTAGACAATAGTGAGTTCTGAGAGAATCTAGAGCTCAAACACAAGCTTTGTGTCCTTAGAAGGTAGGTAGCTACCTATTGTATAATGTTAGATACAATAATATAGAATGTAGAACAGTTATAAGCTAGAATGAGTGTAAAGGTAAGGTGTTAAAAGGATGGACAGAAGGATAGACAGAATTAGACATTCTGTTCAGAACAACTGAACTAGTATAGGTGAGACAGTTGATATAAAAAGCTGCCTGTAAAAGTAGTCAAATATAATCCCTCTCTATAGTTTTGAATAGTATTTTTTTTCATATGTTTATAGTAATGTGTAATGTTACTAAAGTATGAGTGTGATAATTGTAAGGTAATAAGAGTGACTCAGTATTAATAGGTAAACAACAGAGGCAAGACCATATGTATACTGAAAGTAAGACAAATTAATAGAACAAGAACAGAACAAGAACAGAATAAGAACAGAACAAAACTGAAAAAGAAACAGAACAAAAACAGAACTAAAATAGAATAAGAACAGTGTGAGAACAGAATGAGAACAGAACAAAACAGAACAAACAGAACAAAACTCTTAATACATGACTTTAAGACTGTTGTGACTAAAGAAATACAAAAGTAGTCTAAGAGCTGCTAGACAAAAACCTGTGTATGAAAAACCTAGTAGGAAAAAACATACTATAAGGAAAACTATATAGGTTTAAAGTGTAAGTCTAACTATAATCTACAATTAATTAAAAGTAAAATTAAAGAAAAACAGAAGATAGAGTAGAATAGGATTAGAACATTGTCTAGAATATTATAAGGGGTTAATAGAAAAAGGTGAATTTAAGAAAGTATAGAACACATAAGTTTATAGTAGTTAGTCACAATTAGCCTTTAGTCAGAGTTAGAGTCTTTAGAAGGCTTGTCTAACAGTAGTAGGTTGTTAGTATTATTAATTTCATTAGCTAGACTAAAGTTTTGATGTGTGACTGGAATCAAGGGTATAGTACAGACAAAGTATAGAACCAAGTAAAACACTATAATATAAAGACAAGAGACTAATCCATTAAGTTTGACTATAATATAGGATCCTTCTTGTGTACAATAGACTACTATGTACAGTCTGATATAGTATAGCTTGGTTTTTCATTCAATATCTATTTGTGATTTAGAGTTACATATAAGGACAAGTTGACTAGGTTTGAAGTTAAAATCTTTGATTGAGTGTTTGTGTGTTTCTTCAAATTGTCAGAGTAAAACAATCTGGTCTGTATAGACACATTCTATAATAGCTTAAAGGTTGGTCAAACATTTCTATAGTTAATGTACTCAAGTTGTAATGAGTTCTGTTATTATTATGAGTTTGTCTAGTACTAGAGTAAGATACATTACTTCTATAATATTAAATGAGAGAAGTGGTTTAACACTATAGATAATAAAATAAGGGGACATACTAGTTGTACAACAGATTGTGATCCAATCTAACCAAAAGACAGAATGTGTGTGTTTATACTATTATAGTTTATTCTCTTCAGCAGCCTTTATAAGAGTTTCCTGTATGTTAAAATAGTAGTGTTTAATAATACTATTAGTTTAAGAGTTGTATACACTAATACAGATGTAATTAATATAGTATTGGTTGTGAAGCCAATCTAGTATAGTAACAAACAGGGTTCTATTATTAGTAATGAGTTCTGGGCACATACTAAATTGACAGAGAATATCTTCAAAAATGAATTGTTTAATACTTTGTCTAGTCTTAGAATAGAGTAGGCAGAACTTAGGGTAGCTAGAGAGTGTGTATTAAGTGTAAACAATGTATTAGAACCCTCCTACTTTCAGTATAAACTTGGTATCAATGTGTACCTTAGTAAATAACAGAGCAATCTTTAGAATGCTAGAAGGAATCAGGATTTGAGTTGTCTGACAGAGTTAGCATTTGTAGTAAGTGTAAATGTAGTACTTAATGTTAGGTCTAAGGCTAGACTATTAGAAACAGTTAAGAAGTCTAGCCTAGACAGAGTAAACTCCTTTATGTCTGAGATTATTATACACAGTCTTGACAAGATTCTATTGTCAGTCAGGTTCTATTACAAGTTAGTAGTTACTGTTCCAGGTTTTCTGTCATAGTCAGCTGGTCTTAACAAAGAAAGTGGTTGTATAACAAACAAAGGTGGTGAATTTGTGATTTTCCATCCTAGACAGTTGGAGGTATGTTTCCAGAAAGGTCTTAACTTGTCTGAGACAATATTCTCTAGTATACATACAATCAGTTGTTAGAAATGTCTTAGAAGGTTTTGTTTTGTTTGGAACAGTAAACACAGAACTGTAACAGAAGGTGTAAGCTTAGTCAATTCATTCCTCAAAGTCTTCTTCTTCTTCTAGGTTAGCTTCAGTACACAGACATTAAGACAGTCTGTCAGTATAAGTAAACTGTAAGGCTAGAATGTGTTAGAACTCAAAGTCAAACAGTAGGATTCTAACAATCCATCTGTTAATTATAGTATTTAGCTGTAGGTCTGAGTTATTTATTATACTCTTAACATAGACAGTATCTATTTCTACTACTAACTTCCTTACTCTAATAAGGTGAATTTTTAGAGTATAGAGAGTGTAGAACAATCTAAAGAGTTTGATCTTAGCTTAAGAGTATTAGGATTATACTTTGTTCTAGTTGATTAATCCAAATCAGTTGATTCAACAATAACTGTTGAGGTGCTCTTGTCTAAGATAGAATCCTACACTAATGATAAATGAGTCAACAGTAATAATAACCTTTATGTCTGACTTGTAGTCAACAGTACATAAGGTAGAACAATTAATAATAGTATCTTTGAGTTTGTCCATTACTACTGTCAATCTCTAGTACTGGTTAAGGTAGAAGAGGTCAGTTGAGTCTGTAAGGTACAGACACTGAGAGGGGTCAAGAGTAAGAAGGAATAGGTAGATCTGAGCAGAACATACAAGTTCTGAAGGTGACAATTAACAAGACAAGAGTAGTACAGAACAATGAAGCTGTACTTTAGAACAAGACAATATGAGACAAGACAAGGCAAGATAGAATGTTTACTAAGGAGACTGTTAAACTACACACTAAGAGTTGTAGTAGAGAGTAACTTCATTGCTAGAAAGTACAAATTACATGAGGGTATTTATAGAAATTATGAGTCCTTTGTAGCTACTAGTCCTTTGTGAACAAATGCACTACTGTCTCCTTTGTATCAACCTATCCAGGACTCTGGATCTGAGTCCCCTTTGTATTGATTGACTAGCTGTCTGAAGGCTCAGAGTCTTACCTTTGTGAATTGGAACTAGAGTCTAGAACCCAACTAGTCTGAGTTGAGCAACCAAGACTATTGTGTGAGTAATGATGACATAATTAAAGGATTGCTGATGTGAGGATAATGTGACTTTGATACAACTGAGCCCTTCTGATCAGAACATATTAGAACATACATGTTGTGTAAGTGTGACATCTCCCAGGTGTTTTAGAATGTGACTGTCCCCAGTCACACTCAAGGGTGTAAATTTGTAAACTGGCACACTTTATGTTTCAATCTTCTGCTTCTTTTCAAGTTTGTCCTTCTTCTTCAACCATGTTATTGTAAGAAGTGAATCAGGTCTACAACTGAGTGTAGGCCCTTACACAAAGGATGCAGGAGTTGCTACAGTGTGTAAGGATGGTGGATCAGCTATTAGTAGCAACAGAGTAGAGGGCAGAACTAGTACAGTTGTAGGTAAGTGCTTGGACATTGTATTGTCTCTAGGTCTTCTGACAAGACACTGTAGGCTGATTAGGATACACTTACTGTATCAAGTGTGTAGGCCAGCTTTGTGCTTGCCACACTGTAGCAGCTCATACTTTAACTCAAAACATAGGTGTTGTGAATCAATACAGAGTACAGTAGCTATAAGGATGCTCTGATTAGCAAACCACTTTAAGAGTATAAAGATACTATAGTTATTAATGAACCAAGCATTACTCCTCTGACAAAGTAGGTAGTAGAGGTCATAGTTCTGAGGCTGTCTAATGTGGTTAGGCATACTGTCTAGGATACTGAGACAAGTGCTCCTATGAGTGAACTGGACGTTCTGCCAGGTTCTGAGCTAGAGTATGAGTTGTCTGTGTACTGAGTACATAAGTAGGATTAAACACTAGATAACAAGAGGTTGGATGTACTCCTTTGTGAGTAGTAAGAAGTACTACTAGGCTGTCAGAATGATGAGGAGGATGACTCAAGTAGTATATAGTCCCTTCTTTACTTATTAATGATTTGACTGACTACTACCAGTCACTTGATCTAGATACAGATTACATATATTTAGGCAGGAGGCATTCTGTATTGTACAAATCAGACTTCTACAAGACAGACTGGGTAGTAGAGGAGGTTGAAAACAGGCAGGTCAAGTTACAGTTCTGGAACAGTTCTCTAGTGCTAGAGTCAGTGCCAGACAGTAGTCTGACACCTTTGATGAGTCAGAGGTACAGTAGTTGTGTCTGTCAGTATGTAGTATACATTTAAGAGTATAGTGAGACAATTGTATACTTAGTATACAAGAAGAGCAAGATCTGTTACTCTCTTACAAAGACTAGTAAGGTAGTAAGGGATGTAAGGTTAAGGCAGGGGAGGACAATAGTGACAAACCTGTACCCTGTGGCTAGGCTGTCAAGAGTGTGTCTGGAGGATCTGGGTAAGTTGTTCTGAGATCAATACTAATAGCTTTTAAAGACAACATTCTTCTAGGTGAACTCTCAGAACACTTGTTGAATGACAGTGAGTTCTGAGAGGATCTGGAGCTCAAATGTAAGCTTTGTGTCCTCAGAAGGTAGGTGGCTACCTATTGTACAATGTTGGATACAATAATACAGGATGTAGAGCAGTTACAGGCTAGGATGAGTGTGAAGGCAAGGTATTAGAAGGATAGACAGAAGGATGGATGGAAGGATGGACAGAATTAGACATTCTGTTCAGAGCAACTGAACCAGTGTAGGTGAGACAGTTGACATAAAAGCTGCCTGTAGAAGCAGCCAAATATAATCCCCTCTCTATAGTTTTGAATAGTATTTTCTGTATGTTTATAGTAATGTATGATGTTACTAAAGCACAAGTGTAATAATTGTAAGGTAATAAGAGTGACTCAGCATTGATAGGTAAACAACAGAGGTAAGGTCATATGCATACTGAAAGTAAGGCAAACTAACAGAACAAGAACAGAACAAGAACAGAACAAAACTGAAAAAGAAACAGAACAAAAACAGAACCAAAATAAAACAAGAACAGTGTAAGAACAGAACAAGAACAGAACAGAACAGAACAAAGCTCTCAATACATGACTTTGAGGCTGTTGTGACTGAAGAAATGCAAAAGTGGTCTAAGGGCTGCTAGACAAAAACCTGTGTACAAAAAACCTAGTAGGAAAAAATGTACTATAGGGAAAACCATGTAGGTTCAAAGTGTAAGTCTAACTATAATCTACAATTAGTTAAAAGCAAAATCAAAGAAAAACAGAAGATAGAGCAGAACAGGATCAGAATGTTGTCTAGAATATTATAAAGGGTTAATAGAAAAAGGTGAATCCAAGAAAGTAAGGAATATATAGGTTTATAGTGGTTGGCCACAATTGGCCTTTAGTCAGAGTCAGAGTCCTTGGAAGGCTTGTCTGACAGTGGCAGGTTGTCAGTGTCATTGATTTCATTAGCTGGACCAAAGTTTTCAACAAGACATGTAACCAGAATCAAGAGTGTAGTGTAGGCAAAGTATGGAACCAAGTAGAACACTGTAATGTAAAGACAGGAGACTGATCTATTGAGTTTGGCTACAATATAGGATCCTTCTTGTGTACAACAGACTACTATGTATGGTCCAAGATAGTGTGGCTTGGTTTTTCGTCCAAGATCCATTTGTGATTTGGAGTTATGTATGAGAACAAGTTGACTGGGTTTGAAGTTAAAATCTTTGATTGAGTGTTTGTGTGTTTCTTCAAATTGTCAGAGTAAAGTAATCTGGTCTGTATGGACACATTCTATAATATTTTGAAGGTTGGCCAGACGTTTCTGTAGTTGACATGCTTGAGTTGTAATGAGTTCTGTTGTTGTCATGAGTTTGTCTGGTGCTAGAGCAAGATACATTGCTTCTGTAATATTGAATAGGAGAAGTAGTTCAACACTATGGACAATAAAATAAGAGGACATGCTAGTTGTGTAACAGATCATGATCCAATCTAACTAGAAGACAGAATGTGTGTGTTTATACTATTATAGTTCATTCCCTTTGGCAGCCTTCATAAGGGCTTCCTGTATGTTAAAGTAGTAGCATTCAATAATACTATTAGCTTGAGAGTTGTATGCACTAATACAGATGTGATTGATGTGGTATTGGTTGCAAAGCTAATCCAGTGTGGTAATAAACAGGGTTCTGTTGTCAGTAACAAGTTCTGGGCACACACTAAATTGACAGAGAATATCTTCAAAAATGAATTGTCTAATACTTTGTCTAGTCTCAGAACAAAGTAGGCAGAACTCAGAGTAGCTAGAGAGTGTGTATTGAGTGTGAACAATGTATTAGAACCCTCCTACTTTTGGTATGAACTTGGTGTTAATGTGTACCTTGGTAAATAATAGGGCAATCTTCAGAATGCTGGGAGGAATGAGGATTTGAGTTGTCTGACAGAGTTGGCATTTGTGGCAGGTGTGAATATAGTACTTGACATCAGGTCTGAGGCTAGACCACCAGAAGCAGTCAAGAAGTCTAGCCTGGACAGAGTAGACTCCTTTATGTCTAAGATCATTATACACAGTCTTGACAAGATTCCATTGTTAGTCAGGTTCTATTACAAGTTGGTAGTTACTGTTCTGGGTTTTCTGCCACAGTCAGCCAGTCTTGACAAAGAAAGTAGTTGTATAGTAAACAAAGGTGGTGAATTTGTGATTTTCCATCCTGGGCAGTTGGAGGCATGTTTCCAGGAAGGTCTTGACTTGTCTGAGATAATATTCTCTAGTACACACACAATCAGTTGTTGGAAATGTTTTGGAAGGTTTGGTATTGTTTGAAACAGTGAACACAGAACTGTAACAGAAGGTGTAAGCTTGGTCAATCTATTCCTCAAAGTTATCTTCTTCTTCTGGGTCAGCTTCAGTACACAGACGTCAAGACAGTCTGTTAGTACAAGTAAACTGTAGGGCTGGAACATGTCAGAACTCAAAGTTGAACAGCAGGATTCCAGCAATCCATCTGTTGATTGTGACATTCAGCTGTAAGTCTAGATTATTTATCATACCCTTAATGTAGACAGTATCCATTTCTACTACTAACTTCCTCACTCTAATAAGGTGAATTTGTAGGGCACAGAGTGTGTGGAACAATCTGAAGAGTTTGATCTTAGCTTGGGAGTATTAGGATTACACTTTGTTCCAGTTAATCAATCTGAATCAGTTGATTCAACAACAACTGTCAAGGTGTTCTTGTCTGAGATAGAATCCTACACTAATAATAGATGAGTCCACAGTAACAATAACCTCCATGTCTGACTCATAGTTAATGGTACATAAGGCTGGGCTATTAATAATAGCATCTTTGAGTTTGTCTATTACTACCATGTGTTCCAAACAGAACTCAAACAGAACATTGTGCTTAGTCAAATGTGTAAGTGGTCTAGTAAGCTGAGCAAAATTTCGAATAAACATGTAGAGGACACTTACAGTTCTGAGGAATCCTCTAACTTTGGAGACAGATCAACATACAGACTAGTCACAGATTTTCTGAACTTTTGAATCATCTGGCTCCCTTCCAGCATAGGTACACTTATGGCCTAAGACAGTTGCATACAGTTGGAACACACACAGTTTCAGACCAGAGAAAGTTCTGTAGACTACTTTGACTTGCTGTATGACACAGTTTAGGTTGTGAGTGTGTTCCTACACAAATTGTTGGATACTAGGGTTTCTGGGAACAGTTTTGTATGTTCTGTCTGGAAGTTTGTATCTTGTAGTTCTGCCTTTGACATAGACATTATTAGTGTAGGGTTGTACTGTATTAGGAATTTCGTCCTGTAAAATAAAAGTAATACTATGTATAATTTGAAAAGAATTAGTATAACCTATTAGAATAACAGTAAGTTGGAACGTTCTGAGTAGTGTCTGAAACATTGTAAGATTGTAAGAGTGTTCATTGAGAGAGTGTTGGTTGAAGACAATGAAGAGATCTAGCACAGAGTAAATGGCCCTTCTAGAGAAGGATTCAACAACCTGTTCAATCATCAGAGGTATGGATGAGTCTTGGATCAAAACTCAGTTGAGTTCCTAGAGGTTGTGGACCAGGCACAGAGACTTTCTGTCTTTCTTTACTATGGTAAACTATTAGGAACAGTAAGATGAGTTTGACAGCTTGTAAACTCTGGTGACAATTTTGTCTTTGAGAATTTTCACAACTGTGTCAAGGTTTCCCTGTAGAATCCGAATGTTCCTTTGTACCTATGGAATATGTGGAACAGTCAGAATCAATATCAGATCAAAGTATTCTGGGTCTAGAGTACCTTTCTTGAGCTTGTTCCAGGCAAAGGTGTCCTCATGTATCAAAATCAGGTTGATCAAAAGCTGGTACTCTTCTGGCCAGAGGAAGTTGTATAGATTAATGTTAAGAGCTTCCATACATTCTTACATGAAACAGTGTGTTGGGACAAACAGCTTAGGGTACAGTAGTAGTTCTAGCATGTCCTTTAACAGATTAGGATACTTTTGTCAAACAATCTGAAACTCTTCTAGGAGAGTTCTAGCAACTAGTCTAACCTTCTTTACTACCTTCTTGTATACAAATACATTTTCTCTAGGGCTGTCAGGTGTGTATAGAATAAAGGGGTCTAATCCTAGGGTAGCTGACAGGGTGACTAGACAACTAAGGAGCAGATTGACTATGACAGAGACTGGTGTGTGTCTATTGTAGGATAGTGTGTACATGTTAGGAATTACAGTTTCAGTAGTATTAGAACTTGAATCAGAACACTGTTTGTCCTGAACACTAAGGGGCTGATTGACTAATATAAGAGTTGAGAGATTAGTAATTACTACAAATCCTTGTTTGTTACATTTCTACAGAACAGTTCATGTTCCAGTCATAACTCAGCACTTCTGTTGACAATCTAAGGGATCTGATAGTGTTATGGATTGGTTACTGTTAATAAAGTCCTTTGTTTTGCATTCTGTGATAGTGAAGAATGGTCAGCCTAGGAGTGCCTCAAACAGGGCTTGACAAACAACTTAAGCTTGGAGGGCAATGTTGACTCTAGCAATATTGATCTTTATGTTCTCAACAGTACTGAGTGTTAGTACTTGTCCAGAGTCAGTAGTTTTGAGTATAATTGTAAGATTGGAACACAGATGGATTCTAAGACATTTCCATACATCCTTACAAATGATACAGAGTATTGCTCCTTAGTCTAGAATACAGTGGATTTCTTCAGTATCTTTGAAGATGGCTTTAACTATATATAACAGTATAGCCTGTTCTGTGACCAACTCTAGACTCTATGTGTACTGTGAGACTTGAGCTATGATTACATCTTTGGAAGTTGTTAGTTCTAAGGGTTCTGTTAAGACAAGGTGTGTGGCAGCATTCAGAACTCACCTAGCAGATGACAGTTCCTTGACTTGCTTTTAGACATTAGGTGTAATTGACAACAGCTTCTTCAGGGTAAGACTAATGCTAGAGTCTAGAATGTGAGAGACTATCTGCTAGACAATGACAGGGTCTTTGATGGGAGAGAGCTTACAGTACTGATGTGGTTCTAGTAGTGGTCTGACAGTAGGCTTGTTAGCATGCTTCAATCTGTCATACTTTAGGGTCTGGCTTACTTTAGTAGATAGTGTAAGCTTTGGTTCTGACTTAGGTTCCTTGTCCTTCTTCTTTATAACACTTGTTGTTCTATACTTTAGAACCTCTACTCTGTCAAACTTGAGCTTCTTACTAGTAGCAACTTTCTTCTTCACCTCTCTAAGTAAGACTTCAAGTCTTTTGACCTTGTATTCTGCTTCTAAGACTTCTTCAATATATATAGCTAGAACAGTAAACAATGTTTAGGATACTAGTACTGGTTTTGCAATTTCAAGGAGGGACACTATATACAGTAGTGTGTCTCATACATTTTGGGAGACTTAGGCATGCTTTCTAGGGTTGGTTGTATGATACTAGTCAAAACAATCTATGAGTAGTCAGCCTTAGATTGTTAATAGAACAAATGATCTGTTAGGGAGAACAACCTTTCTGAATGTGTTCTGGATACACTTTCTGTTGTGAATGAACTCATTAACCTTCAGACACAAGTGAATAAAGTGTCTGTCTTCTCTACAGAAGGAGCAGTTTGTGTTGTAGAGCAGCCCTACAGAATGAGTAGATTGTACAGATTGTGTAGATTGTGTACCTGTGTTTCCTACAAACAGGGAACTAGTCTTGTGTTCAAACAAGTCTAACTTGCTTTAGAATGAGTAGAGCAAATTAAGGATGGTGACTATATTTGTATCTTCTTTCTTTATTAGAACAGTTCTAGAACTTGTTGTTCTGGACACATTAGCTGTCTTTCCCAAGTGTTACAAAGTCATACCTCTCTACATAAGCTTAACAGCCTCAACAACTTCAGTGTATGTGTAAGCTATACAACTGTTGTAGTTAGGGTTGTAGGCTAGCAAATGGAGAGTTAGCTGATCTTTAAAGGCACTTATAATACTGTCAAGGAACACTTCATTCTAATCTTCTTCTGTGATTTCTTTCTTTGAGACTAGAAAGCTTACTATCTTCTAGAATTTGTGCTAGTACTCTACAAACTCCTCTTAGTTCTGGATTCTAGTGACAGCCTATTGTTAGACTAGGATACAGAGATCATTCTTTACATAGTAGCAATTGTGGTTAAGGGACAAGTATAATCTAAGAATTACTACTCAAACAGCTTGCTAATCTGAGACACTGTCTACAGCTTCAGGTATTAAGGCCCAGATCTTAGAATCAGATTGGTTAGCATAATATTTTACTCTCTAGATAAGCTGTTAATCAGAAAGTTAGAACTCATCTCTAATCATTTCTACTTCTTTAAGGAACCAAGACAGGTCCTACACATTGGTTCTATCATAACAGGGAGTATTACAGCTTGTTTAGTGTAGAGGCAGGCTGGTCTGTCCTCAGATTGTAACTGGTAGAGTATTCAGAATATTGGTTGTAGCTGGCTAGCCACTTAGAGTACTGACTGTGGCAGGCAAGCTGTTTGGATTATTCTGTAAGCTCATCTATTAAGACTGGGAACTTATCAGATTGTTCTGTATACTCAGAACTGTTGAAACAATCAGAATTGGTGGAAATGCTAGAGTGATTGTGTGGTCCTCTTCTTGAATGGACAGAACAGGAGACACAGAACAAGTAGAGTTGTGTGTAGAGGTTGATAGAAACAAACTATGGAACAAACTATGAAACATGGATAGTAAAGCTGAGCTGGATTGCTCAAGAGGTTGTACAGAAACCCCTTCAGAAACAGGACTGAGTGTGTAGGATACAGGTTGTGAGAGGTTACAGTTGACCAAATCTAATTTGGGTCTAGAATCTGATTCTTCTGTGATTGAGTTAGTGTGCTCTTAGTAGTACTGCCACCTGTTGGCTGCTCAGCCTACTTGAGACACTTTAAGAAACCCCCCTTGTAGTAGGCTCCAAAATGTTGATCTCTAGTACTGGTTGAGGTAGAAGAGGTTAGTTGAGTCTACAAGGTACAGACACTGAGAGGGGTCAAGAGTGAGAAGGAATAGGTAGATCTGAGCAGAACATACAAGTTCTGAAGGTGACAATTAACAAGACAAGAGTAGTACAGAACAACAAAGCTATACTTCAGAACAAGACAATACAAGACAAGACAAGGTGAGATAGAATGTTTACTAAGGAGACTGTCAAACTATACACTAAGAGTTGTAGTAGAGAGTAACTTTATTACTAGAAAGTATGAATTACATGAGAGTATTTATAGAAATTATGAGTCCTTTATAGCTACTAGTCCTTTGTGAACAAATCCACTACTGTCTCCTTTATATTAACCTATCTAGGACTCTGGATCCAAGTCCCCTTTGTATTGATTGACTAACTGTCTGAAGGCTTAGAGTCTTGCCTTTATGAATCAGAACTAGAGTCTGGAACCCAACTAGTCTGAGTTGAGCAACTAAGACTATTGTGTGGGTGATGATGACATAATTGAAGGATTGCTGATGTGAGGATGATGCAACTTTAATATGACTGAGCCCTTTCAATCAGAATGTATCAGAATGTACATGTTGTGTGAGTGTAACACTACTATGTGTTCTAAACAGAACTTGAACAGAATATTGTACTTGGTCAAATGTGTGAGTAGTCTAGCAAGCTGAGCAAAATTTCAAATAAACATATGGAGGACACTTATAGTTCTAAAGAATCCTCTAACTTTAGAGACAGATTAACATGTGAGCCAGTTACAGATTTTCTAGACTTTTGAATCATTTAGCTCCCTTCCAGTATAGGTACACTTATAGTCTAAGACAGTTGTATACAGTTAGAACATACACAGTTTCAGACTGGAGAACATTCTGTAGACTGTTTTGACTTACTGTATAACACAGTTTAGGTTGTGAGTGTGTTCCTACACAAATTGTCAGATACTAGGGTTTCTAAGAACAGTTTCATACATTCTGTCTGGAAGTTTGTATCTTGTAGTTCCACCTTTAATATAGACATTATTAGTGTAGAGTTATACTGTATTAGGAATTTTGTCCTGTAAAATAAAAGTAATATTACTATGTATAATTTGAAAAGAATTAGTATAACTTATTAGAATAACAGTAAGTTGGAATATTCCAAGTAGTGTCTGAAACATTGTAAGATTGTAAGAGTGTTCATTAAGAGAGTGTTAGTTAAAGGTAATAAAGAGATCTAGTACAGAGTAAATGGCCCTTCTAGAGAAGGATTCAACAACCTGTTTAATTATTAGAAGTATGAATAAGTCTTAGATCAAAACTTGGTTGAGTTCCTAGAGGTTGTAGACTAGGTGTAGAGACTTTCTGTCTTTCTTTACTATAGTAAACTATTAGGAACAGTAAGATGAGTTTGACAGCTCATAAACTCTAGTAGTAATTTTGTTTTTAAGAATTTTCACAACTGTGTTAAGGTTTCCCTGTAGAATCCAGATGTTCCTTTGTACTTATAGAATATACAGAACAGTCAGAATCAATATCAGATCAAAGTATTCTGAGTTTAGAACACCTTTCTCAAGCTTGTTCTAAGCAAAGGTGTCCTTACAGTCATTAACTGTTTCTTTGAACACTAACTTTAAATTTGATTGTATTTTACTCTACACAAAAAATTAGGAAAAATTAAGCTGTAATTAGGAATTAAATAGTAATAAGAGCATGCCTGAATTTTTTCAGGCCATTAGGATTTGTAGAAAAATTAAAATGAATGTAGTAAAAATGAGAGGATTTGTCACAAAAACTGCTCCTTTAAACACTCTGTGACACAGTGTTATACTAGTATACATTCATCCTTCTCACTCTTATACTCTCAACTTGTGCTCCTATGTTTACTCTCAGCACACTCCTCTTACTTTATTTTGTATGTGTAATTGTTCTATGACTTTATCCACAGATCCAAGTGTACTTCTAGTCTTGTTTATTATACTTACACAGGTTTAGGTTGTATTTACTGTATTCAGACACTACTTCTTTGTATATAGTACTGTCTATACCCCTCTCTCATAGTAGACACTCCTGGACTTGTTTCTTTATTAGTCTAGATGGTCTAGAGCTCTAGTAAACCTTTGTAAGCCTCTCTTCCTTCTACATAGTACATTTATCTTACTATTTGGCAAGGTCTTCATTATAGTGTGTCTTGATTTGTTTCTATTTACTTTTAATTGTATCATTAACATCCTTCTTCCTTTTAGCCTCATCCTTTTGTGTATAGGCCTCCTTCTCCTCTCTATCCTTTAACTCCTTCCTCTGTCTGAGCTTTTCTGTAGTCTTATCTAAGGTTATAATCTTTAACATTCTATCTAAACTCTAAAATAGACTTTTTTCTAGCCACCCTATTTCTTAATGTACCTATTGTTACTCTTTCAAACATGTTAGTAATTTTTCAGAGCCCTTGATACTTGTCTAGTAGCTGTTCTAGCTCAGCCTGATACATTTCCATAGTAGTAACAATATTTTTTTCTTTTTTTTTCTTTTTTTTTCTTTTCCTTCTCTACTTTGTAGTGATTTAGATTTAGCAGACTTTGTTATGAATGTAGAGTTGTTAGAGAATGAGGAAACAAGAGGAAAAAATGTGTATTTAGCAAGTATAACAGACTATAGCTTTACTAATGTGTCATTAACCTAGTGTTTTGAGTAATAAGGTCATTCATACTGATCATTTGTCAGCTATCACACTTTTAGAGTAGTCTCAACAAATTGTTCAATATTAATTTAAATACACACTCAATATCCATAATAAAAGATAAAAATTGTAGCTATAATACAGAAGAATACAAATATGTAGTTTTAAATTTGAATTATTGAGCAGAAGCATCTCAAAAAAAAGTTGTTTACAGTCATATAATTTGAATTCACTCATTTTTACCAGTTTTGATTTTCTGTACAAATAAATACTGAATGTTTTTGCTTCAAAATTCACATACTTAAAGTAAAAGTATAGCTCTAAGTAATTCTATTTTTTTGAGATTTTACAGTAAGTTGTTATAGAGTTAAGGGGGGGTGTTCAAAGGAATAGTAGTATTTAAAGGAACAGTTAATGACTGTATACATTAAAATCAGGTTGATTAAAAGCTAGCACTCTTCTGGTTAGAGAAAGTTGTATAGATTAATGTTAAGAGCTTCTATACATTCTTGTATGAATTAGTGTGTTAGAACAAGCAGCTTAGAGTGTAGTAGTAGTTCTAGCATGTTTTTTAATAGATTAGAATGCTTCTGTCAAACAATCTGAAACTCTTCTAGGAGAGTTCTAGCAACTAGTCTAACCTTCTTTACTACCTTCTTGTATACAAATATGTTTTCTCTAAGGCTGTCAGGTATGTATAGAATGAAGGGGTCTAATCCTAGGGTAGGTAACAGGGTGGCTGTACAACTAAGGAGCAGATTAACTATAGTAGAGACTAGTGTGTGTCTATTGTAGAATAGTGTGTGTGTGTTAGAAATTGTAGCTTTAGTAGTATTAGAACTCAAATCAGAACACTGTTTGTTTTGAACACTAAAGGGCTGATTAACTAATACAGGAGTTGAGAGATTAGTAATTACTGTGAATCCTTATTTGTTATGTTTCTAAGGAATAGTTTGTGTTCTAGTTATAACTTAGTACTTCTGTTAACAATCTGAGGGATCTAATAGTGTTATAGATTAGTTACTGTTAATAAAGTCCTTTGTTTTGTATTCTGTAATAGTAAAGAATGGTCAGCCTAAGAGTGCCTCAAACAGGGCCTAACAAACAACTTAAGCTTAGAGAGTAATGTTAACTCTAACAATATTAATCTTTATATTCTTAACAGTATTAAGTGTTAGTACTTGTTTAGAGTCAGTAGTTTTAAGTATAATTGTAAGATTAGAATGTAGATAGATTCTAAGACATTTTTATACATTCTTACAAATAATGTAGAGTATTACTCCTTAGTCTAAAATATAGTAGATTTCTTCAGTATCTTTGAAGATAGCTTTAACTGTATGTAACAGTATAGTCTGTTCTATAACTGACTCTAGACTCTATATATACTGTGTAACTTAAGTTACAATTGTGTCTTCAGAAGTTGTTAGTTCTAAGGGTTCTGTTGAGACAAGGTGTGTAGTAGTATTTAGAACTTGCCTAGTAGATAATAGTTCCTTGACTTGCTTTTGAACATTAGGTGTAATTAATAACAGCTTCTTTAGAGTAAGACTAATACTAGAGTCTAGAATGTGAGAGACTATCTGCTAGACAATGACAGAGTCTTTAATAGGAGAGAGATTATAGTACTAATGTGGTTCTAGTAGTAGTTTAACAGTAGACTTGTTAGTGTACTTTGATCTGTCATACTTTAGAGTCTAGCTTACTTTAGCAAGTTGTGTAGGCTTTAGTTCTAGCTTAAGTCCCTTGTCTTTCTTCTTTAGAACACTTGTTGTTCTATACCTTAGAACCTCTACTCTGTCAAACTTAAGCTTCTTACTAGTAGTAACTTTCTTCTTTACCTCTCTAAGTAAGACTTTAAGTCTTTCAACCTTGTATTCTACTTCTAAGACCTTTTTAATATATATAGCTAGAACAGTAAACAATGTTTGAGATACTAGTACTAGTTTTACAATTTTAAGAAGGGACACTATATATAGTAGTTAGAACAGTACTAGGGAAGTACTAAACACTGTTGTAAATGAGTTCTGTTAAGTTCTAGGTTTGCTAACACACACAGAACACTGACAGAACAAAGGTATCTTTGTTACAGTCAGGAATAAGAACTAGTCTATATACATGTAAGAACTCACCTTTGTTATAGTTAGGAATAAGAACTAGTGTAACAAAGGTGAAAGATTAAAACTATATATACTAGAAATGAAACAAAGGTGGCTCATACCTAAAGGGGAAAACAATACTAAAGAGAAAAGGAGAGTGTATATACTTAAGAATGAAGAGTATGTGACTCAGACAATAAGGAAACATAGTGTAAAGATGAAAGAGGAAATATGTGTAACTCTAGAGTCTATACTAAGAAGGTTTAGGCTTAGAAGAAGGTCTAGGTTCAGAAATGTGGTTCTACACTAGGAGAGGTACAGAATAGTACAGAAGCTGTTGTAAGCTGTAGGGTAAGCTTACATAGTGTGTTCTATACTATATTTTAAGAGACTTAAGTATACTTTCTAGGGTTAGTTGTATAATACTAGTTAAAACAATTTATAAGTAGACAGTCTTAACTTGTTAACAGAATAAACAATCTGTTAGAGAGAACAACCTTTCTAAACATGTTCTAAATACACTTTCTGTTACAAATAAACTTATTAACCTTTAAACACAAGTAAATAAAGTGTCTGTCTTCTCTACAGAAGGAGCAGTTTGTATTGTAGGACAGTCCTACAGATTGAGTAGATTGTACAAATTGTGTAGATTGTATACTTGTGTTTCTTACAAACAGGAAACTAGTCTTACATTTAAACAAGTCTAACTTACTTTAAAATGAGTAAAGTAAATTAAGAATAGTAACTATATTTGTGTTGTCTTTCTTTATTAGAACAGATCCAGAACTCATTGTTCTGAACACATTAGCTGTCTTTCCCAAGTATTACAAAGCTATACCTTTCTATATAAGTTTGACAGTCTTAACAACTTTAGTGTATGTGTAAGCTATACAACTGTTATAGTTAGAGTTGTAAGCTAGCAAACAGAGAGTTAGCTAATCTTTAAACACACCTGTAATACTGTTAAGGAATACTTTGTTCCAGTCTTCTTCTGTGATTTCTTTCTTTAAGACTAGGAAGCTTACTATCTTCTGGAATTTGTACTAGTACTCTATAAACTCCTCTCAGTTCTGAATTCTAGTAACAATCTATTGTTGAACTAGAATACAGATATTATTCTTTATATAATAGTAATTACAGTTAAGAGACAGGTATAATCTAAGAATTACTACTCAAGCAGCTTACTAATCTGAGGCACTGTCTATAGCTTTAGGAATTAAGGTCTAAATCTTAGAATCAGATTAGTTAGTATAATATTTTACTCTCTAAATAAGCTGTTAATTAGAAAGTTAGAACTCATCTCTAATCATTTCTACTTCTTTAAGAAACTAAGACAGGTCTTACACATTGGTTCTGTCATAATAGAGAGTATTACAGCTTGTTTAGTGTAAGAGTAGACTAGTCTGTTCTTAGATTATAACTAGTAAAGTATTTAGAACATTAGTTGTGACTAGCAGAACACTCAGAACATTAGTTAAGGCTAGCTAGCTACTCAGAGTACTAACTGTAGCAGGCAAGCTACTTGGATTATTCTGTAAGCTTATATGTTAAGACTGAGAACTTATCAGATTGTTCTGTATACTTAGAACTGTTAGAATAATTAGAAGTAGTAGAAATGCTAGAGTGATTGTATAGTCCTCTTCTTGAATAGACAGAACAGGAGATGCAGAACAAGTAGAGTTGTGTGTAAAGGTTGATAGAAACAAACTAGAGAACAAACTATGAAACATAAATAGTAAAGCTAAGCTGGATTACTTAAGAGGTTGTATAGAAACTCTTTCAGAAACAGGACTAGACATGTAGAATACAGGTTATAAGAGGTTGTAGTCAACCAAATCTAATTCAGGTCCAGAATCTGATTCTTCTGTAATCAAGTTAGTGTACTCTTAGTAGTACTGTTACTTGTTAGCTACTCAGTCTACTTAAGACACCTTAAGAAACCCTCCTCATAGTAGGCTCTAAAATGTTAATCTTAAGTACTAGTTAAGGTAGAAGAGGTCAGTTGAGTCTGTAAGGTACAAACACTGAGAGGGGTCAAGAGTGAGAAGGAATAGGTAGATCTAAGCAGAACATATGAGTTCTAAAGGTGACAATTAACAAGACAAGAGTAGTACAGAATAGTAAAGCTATACTTTAGAACAAGGTAATATAAGACAAGACAAGGTAAGAGGAAACATTTACTAATAAGACTGTCAAACTACACACTAAGAGTTACAATAGAGAGTAACTTGATTACTAGAAAGTATGAATTACATAAGAGTATTTATAGAAAATATGAGTCCTTTATAACTACTAGTTCTTTATAAACAAATCTACTACTGTCTTCTTTGTATCAACCTATTTAGGACTCTAGATCTAAGTCTCCTTTGTATTGATCAACCAACTGTTTAAAGGCTTAGAGTCTTACATTTGTGAATTGGAACTATAGTCTAGAACCCAACTAGTCTAAATTAAGTAACTAAGACTATTGTGTAAGTAATAATAATATAATTAAAGGATTACTAACATGAGAATGATACAACTTTAATACAACTGAGCCCTTCTAATCAGAATGTATTAGAACATACATGTTGTATGAGTGTGACAACAAATACTAGAACATGTTATAAAGTTTATACTATATTATAACAGACTGTACTTTATAATTGTAGCTAACCTGAATAAGTTAGAATATATACTAGAGTTACTTAACTCTAATCAGACCTTCCTTAGGTTTCATACAAGTCAGCTAAAGTACTATGTCCTAAATGATAACACCTTATTTCTACAACACACTCTCAACCAACCAGGTCTAGTAGAAAGAAATAAGAAAGTATACAAAGTATTATAGATTGTAGACAGAAGACACAGAAAGTAAGGTTAACAGTATTTAGTAGAATGAGAAGGATAATGTTAGTAACAGTATAGAGGGGACCTAAAGGCTTAGCAAGGAGACCCAGGCTACAACTATTCTACACAACAGAAATACAGAACATAAGTACTAGAACATAGTTGGAACTTGCAGAACAGGTAGAGAGAGAGAGTGAGACAAGAGTAGAGTATATAGAGTGAGCCTAAGAGTACAGAACTACCTAGAGTAGACAAGATTAAGACTATAGGACTAGTCTGATCTTATACACCTATATATACTAAACTATACAAGAGTACTCAGGGAGTATAAGCTACTAAGAATAATAAGCTATGAAGAATGAAAGAAAGGAAGGTCAAAGATAAAGGTACAAAGAATGAAGGGATAGACAAAGGGTAAGAGACTATAGAATGAACAAGGAATGAAGGGGTGGTCAAAGGAATGGAATGATAAAGTAAGGAAGAGTAGTAGTAAGAGTTAGTATACATATAGTTTATAAACAGTACTCCTAAGGGACAGAAGTCCTGAGTTCTAGTATAGAAGGGTGTAGAACCCTTAGAACTAAAGGTACAAGAGTAGAGAACTGTAACATCACCCTCCCTCTAAAACCAATTATCCTAATTGGTAAACATTAGACTTAGTTAGTAGCTTGAGTATAGGTTAAAACAGTAGGGTTTAGAAATCTGTAAGACAGAGTTGACACAGAGCACTCAGATAAAGTTGATAAAAGTCTTAGATTACCTTAGTAGTATGAGTGAGATTCTTAGCAGGTTCCTAAGTGTGTTCTTCAACTAAGTATCCCTTCTAGTAGATAAGGAACTTGAGCTTTCTACACACTAGCTTAGCATTTACTATATACTCTACTTTGTATTCTAGTTTGAAACTGATAAGTTCTGGTAGAGGTAGTAGGGGTCTTTGTTATGAAGGAAAACTTAGATTGTAGTACTAAGACAGTAGAACCTTGTTAAACACTGAGTGTATGTACTTCCATGTTACTAGAAGTTGGAGTTTGTAGACAGAGGTACTAACCTTCTTTTCAATAACAAAGGGTCTGAAGCACTTGTTGTCCAACTTCTTCATTAAGTAATCTATAGTCAGATTAGTGGCTTCTAGTATAACTTTGTTACTAGACTGGTAATCCTTGGCTGCAGACCTCTTCTAATCATAGTTCTACTTTATAACCTGTACTGCCTTTTCTAAAAGAGCTTATACATCCTCCCTGGTTCTGTACATTTGTTCTACAAAGTTTGTTACAGATTCAGAACTACTGTTCTGGTTCAGAACTGTCCTCTAGTACAGATGTCTCTCATGATTGAGGAAGAACAGGGACTGTCCTGTTATAGAGTATTACTAGTTATTGTACACAAATTCTACTAGAGCTAACTATTCAGACTAATTCAATTACTAATAATTAATGAACATCTAAAGGTAGAGCTCAATCTCCTAATTGACTTACTCAGTTTGACTGTCTGTCTACAAGTAGTATGTAGTAGAAGGGTTCCCTTGAATTCTAAGAAGTGTATACAAGTTCTATATGAATTTTGACTTGAATTGTAGTCTGTAATTGTGAATAAGCTTCTGAGAGAGTCTATACAACTAGAAAACATAATCCTGATAAATACATACTATACTTTCAGAAGTGAGTTCTGTTTGAGTCAGAACTGTGTAGACTTACTTAGAGAATTAGTTGACAATCATACAGATAGTATTGTAACTCTGAGACTCAGGTAGCTTACTAATCAGGTCTACTAAGACTTCTGTGAGGAATTACCATATATAGTGGACCATACATAGAACCTCTTCACCAAAAGGGTGCAATGTCAAGCTTGGCTTGACACCTGGTCCACACTATATATACTAATAAATGTTTGTGTCCTAACATTACTCTCCTCTCTAGAGTCATGTGTCCTCACATGACCAGTATATAGAGTTTGACCCCAAGGGTTACTATTTCTAGCTTAACCTTGACAGCCTTTAGAGGTAGGGAGAGATATCCTAATATAGAGTCCTGGCCCCAGTATTCCAAGCAACCGAGAAATTCACTCCCCCCCTTTTAGGAAGCTTATTCTCAGCCTAATACTTTTGCTCACAGACAACCCTACATCAGGATCGAACCCCTGACTGCTCTAAGCTTGACATTATGTGAGGAATTACCATATATAGTGGACCATACATAGAAACCTCTTCACCAAAAGGGTGCAATGTCAAGCTTGGCT
>NW_006760391.1:4184369-4187169 GCF_000271605.1 Fomitiporia mediterranea MF3/22 | reverse complement strand
ACTAGTAATAGCTTACTTGAGGGACTCAAACACAGACTGTTACTAATCATTCTATTACTAAGGAACATCCTTGCTAGTAAGATTGTGAAGGGGCTGGGTAATAGTACTAAAGCCTTAAATAAAGTGTTAGTAGTAGTTTACAAACTTAAGGAATGCTTAGACCTGTTTCAGGTTCTAAGGTTGTGACCAGTTCCAAACTGTAGTTACTTTTGCTGGATTCATACAGACCTCTCCTCTACTGATTATAAAGCTCAGATAATCTACTGACTCCTGTACAAAAGAGTACTTTACTTCTTAGAGGAACAGTTTATTATCTTAGAACTGTTATAGAACTGCTCAGATTAGTTAGTAATAGTACTCAACTGTCTGAGTAAAGATTAGAATGTTGTCCAGATACACACTAACATGTCTTAAGTCAATCAGATCTGTAAGGATGTAATTCATAAATGACTAGAATGTTATAAGCAAGTTGGTTAGTCTAAAGAACATTATAGTCAGTTTATACAATCTACAATTAGTTTAGAATACAGCCTTCTACTCATCTCTGTCTTAGATCCAAATATTATTGTATCCTTATCAAACATCCAACTTAGTAAAAACTCTAAATGTATGTGTTTTATTAATGAGCTCCTGAATCAGGGAGAGTAGATACTTGTTTTTGACAGTACCCTTATTAAGACAATAATAATTCTAGACTAGGTAGAGCTTCCTATCTTTCTTTTTGACAAAGAAGAAAGGGGAGGCTATAAAGGACTTTAAGGGTCAGATCCAGCTGTTCTGAAGATTTTCCTAAAGGAACTCATTAAGCACCTCCTACTTGTCTCTGTTGAGTAGGTAGACCTTACAATCCTTAGGTTGGAAACCCTTAGTCAAATCAATTACATAGTTCTAGAGACAGTGTTCAGGAAACTAGTTGAATTCCTCTTTACTAAAGACTTTAGGGAACTCTTAAACAAAATCTAGCAGGCTGAGTTTATGTACATTCTAGAGTAGAGTTGTTCTAAGAGGGTTCTAGACTAGTTCTGTCTTAGACATCCTTCAGATTGACTCTGTTCTGTCTTGACTAGAATAGGTGTCCACATATTCATCCTAGTCAAAGAAGAACAACTAGTCACCTTTATTAGAACTGTTAGTAATATTAGAAGTGTTTATATTTACTTAGAACAGTAGTATAAGATAGTTGTAAGACTTGAAACACTGATTGAACATAAGTGTCTACTCTAACTAGTTAATAGTAGGATTGTAAGCCTTAAGCCATTTAAATCTAATAAAGATATCTGTCTTCCTAAGGTTAGTAACTCTAAACTCAATACTTTCCTTATAATCCTGAATAGTCATTTGTAGTTGGACAAACTTGGTGATCTGACTATTCTAGTTTAGGGTTCTGTCTACATTGTATACTAGAATCAGAAGTAGAACATGTTGAGTAGGGAGGTAGTGTTTCTACACAAAGACCTTATTAATGTACAAACTAGTGTATTTACTGTTTACTAGAGTCATTGTTCAGATCTGGGGTGATTCTAAGAAGGGAGCTAAGAGGACAGGGACTTAGAGCTAGTACTTAGAACATTCTCTAATAAACTACTACTTGTTCTAAAAGGAATGTATAGCTTGTGTAACCTTATTGTCTAAGAGAGTGAGTATATATACTAACATTTCCTTATTAACCTTTCTCTTTCAACAAGGACAGACTCATGTCCTCAGCTGTGAACTCAGCTGAGACTATCCCTACTTAATACTATAAACAAACTACTAAGTAGTAAACAGGGCTAAGTAGTATTCTAAACATTCTGAGATCTTAGAATGTAGAAGTAGTAAGTCAGATTGTACAGATTTAGACTCAGATAAAGTACAAAGAGAAGAATCAAAAGAATCAGAAGAAATAGGAGAACTATCTACTTTTGTTTTCAACTTTTTTCTTTCTAATAAATAATTTTGTTAATTTATTTTTTCTACTTTTTCTACTTTTTCTACTTTTCTTACTTTATTTACTTCTAATCCTACAGTGTCTATTGAATCAAAAGTAGTCATTAAAAAATCTGAGTCATAGCCCTTTAGTACTACATTTACTGTTAGGCCTCTACAAAATCTTAGAGTATATAGTCAGGGTCTGAGAGTTCTAAGATAACTTCCAGATTTGTAGAAAAGGCTTCTTACTACAAATCCTACTTATTACTCATTATTACTCTAATAACCTAACAGATATACTGTTGCTTCTACAGACAGTTCTTAATCTAGTGCCCTGACTTTCTGTAGACAAAGTATACTCCTTACTTTTAAGCTTCTCTAATGTTTATTAGAACAGATTGATTACAAATTATGAGTAAATCAATCTGAGGGCTCAGGACTGTTAGAGTCAGACACATGTGTAAGTATTCTACACAGACTTGATACATCTAAGCTACAGCTTAGTTAAAGGAAATAGTGTATGTCTTCTACTCAGTGTAAGTAACCAGTTCTAGTATTATTCTAAGAATCTTATTAACTAGTTCTAGGTAAAGAGCTTTTTCAAGTATTCTGATAAGAACATTATTAAACCTAAGCACAAATCCTGCCTTCTAGGCCAGGATATTAAACTCCTGAAAGAAGGCATTTGTTACAGTTCTCCACTCTTGTACCTTCAGTTCTGAGGGTTCCACACCCTTCTGTACCAGAACTCAGGACTTCCATCCCTCAGGAGCACTGTCTATGAACTATATGCATGCTGACTCTTGCTACTACCCTTCCTTACTTCATCATTCCATTCCTTTGACCACCCCTTCATTCTTTGTATCATTCTATGGTCTCTTACCCTTTATCC
>NW_006760391.1:4170666-4183437 GCF_000271605.1 Fomitiporia mediterranea MF3/22 | reverse complement strand
CCCTTTAAACTTTTGCCACCCTTCTTCTATTCATTACCCCTTTTAGTTTAGTGTCAATTCCTTTGTAGTGTAGACATGGACCCTACTACACTGACTGCCACCCCTACTGTCCTGCCAGATCAGTAGTTATGAGTAGAGCTAGCTCAATATGTGCAGACCTCCATCCAAGAGGCCTTTGCTAACCACATGCCCCTAGCCCCTTCAGAACCTGTTCCAATCATTCTGGAAGTCACAACCTGTTCCAGAAAGAAAGTGTATGTAGCCCACCCTTCAGACTTCAATGGGCAGCACTTTAAGGACTTCTAGCACCAAGTTGAACTATATGTGACTACTGCTTTGACTAATCTATCCTTAGATCTCAATTGTGTCCTATTTGTCCTCTCCTTCATGAAGGAAGGCAACACAGCCACCTGAGCCTAGAACTGGATTGAAGGTCATTGGATTGGAAGCCTGATCCAACTTCAGAACAATGAGTCATACTCAGAATTCATGGGGCAGCTCCATGCTTCCTTCATCAATCTGAATGAGAAGTGCAATACACAGAACAAGCTTGTATCTCTACAACAGGGCAAACATTCTGCCAATGCCTTCTTTCAGGAGTTCAATATCCTGGCCTGGAAGGCAGGATTCATGCTCAGGTTTGATGATGTCCTCATCAGAATGCTTGAAAAAGCTCTTCACCCAGAACTGGTTGATAAGATTCTTAGAATGACACTGGAACTAGTCACCTACACTGAGTGGAAGACATGCACCATCTCCTTCAACCAAGCTACAGCTCAGATGTGTCAAGTCTGTGTGGAATGCTCACACATGCATCCAGCTCCAACAGTTCCAAGCCCTTGGATCGATCTGCCTGTAATTTGCAATCAATCTGTTCTAATAGACATTAGAGAAGCCTAAAAGCAAGGAGCATGCTTTGCCTGCAGAAAGTCAGGGCACCAAATTAAGGACTGCCTGCAGAAGTGACAGCATATCTGTCAGGTCATTAGAGCAATGACGAGTGACAAGCAGGATTTGTAGTAAGAAGCCTTTTCTGCAAATCCAGAAGTCACCTTGGAACTCCCAGACCCTGACTATGTACCCTAGGATTTTGTAGAGGCCCAACAGTGAATGTAGCACTGAAGGGCTATGACTCAGATTTTTTAATGACCACTTTTGATTCAATAGACACTGTAGGATTAGAAGTAAATAAAGTAAGAAAAGTAGAAAAAGTAGAAAAAGTAGAAAAAATAAATCAACAAAATTATTTATTAGATAGAAAAAAGTCGAAAACAAAAGT
Source organism: Fomitiporia mediterranea MF3/22 (assembly GCF_000271605.1). Lineage (NCBI taxonomy): Eukaryota > Fungi > Basidiomycota > Agaricomycetes > Hymenochaetales > Hymenochaetaceae > Fomitiporia > Fomitiporia mediterranea. The sequence goes on along the minus strand of NW_006760391.1, from coordinate 4,182,158 downwards.
AGATAGTTCTCCTATTTCTTCTGATTCTTTTGATTCTTCTCTTTGCACTTCATCTGAGTCTAAATCTGCACAATCTGACCTGCCACTTCCACGTTCCAAGATCTCAGAACGTTCAGAACATTACCCAGCCCTATTTACTACTCAGTAGTTTGTCTGTAGTATTAAGCAGGGATAGTCTCAGCTAAGTTCACAGCTGAGGACATGAGTCTGTCCTTGTTGAAAGAGAGAGGTTAATGAGGAAATGTTGGTACATATACTCACCCTCTCAGACAATGAGGCTGTGCAAACTGTACATTCCCTTCAGAACAAGCAGCAGTTCATCTGAGGACGTTCTAGACACTAGCTCCAGGTCCCCATCCTCTTGGCTCCCTTCTCAGGATCCCCCCAGATCTGAACAACAGCTCTGGTAGACAGTGGATACACTAGTTTGTACATTAATAAGGCCTTTGTGCAGGAACACCACCTCCCTACTTGACACGTTCCACTTCCAATCCTAGTATACAATACAGACAGAACCCTGAACCAGAATGGTCAGATCACCAAGTTTGTCCAACTACAGATGACTATTCAGGATCATGAGGAAAGTATTGAGTTCAGAGTCACTAACCTCAGAAAGACAGACGTCTTCATTGGATTCAAATGGCTCAAGGCTCACAACCCTACCATTGACTGGTTAGAGCAGACACTTACGTTTGATTAGTGTCCCAAGTCTTGTGGCTACCTTGCACTACTGTTCTGAGTGGATACAGATGCTTCTAATGTTACTGACAGTTCTAATGAAGGTGACTGGTTGTTCTTCTTTGACTAAGATAGATATGTAGATACATATTCCAGTCAAGGCAGAATAGAGTTGATCTGAAGGATGTCTGAGACAGAACCAGTCTGGAACCCCCTCAGAACAACTCTACTCTAGAACACACACAGACCCAGCCTGCCAGATTTTGTCCAAGAGTTCCCTGAAGTCTTCAGTGAAGAGGAATTCAACCAGCTTCCTGAACACTGTCCCTAGGACCATACAATTGAATTGACCAAGGGTTTCCAACCCAAGGATTGTAAGGTCTACCTGCTCAACAGAGATGAGCAGGAGGTGCTCAACGAGTTCCTTCAGGAAAATCTTTGGAACAGTCAGATCCAACCCTCAAAGTCCCCTATAGCCTCCCCTTTCTTCTTTGTCAAAAAGAAAGATGGGAAGCTCTACCCAGTCCAGGATTATTGTTGTCTTAATGAGGGTACTGTCAAAAACAAGTACCTGCTCCCTCTGATTCAGGAGCTCATTGATAAGATGCATACATCCAGGGTTTTCACTAAGTTGGACGTTTGATAGGGATACAATAATATTCAGATCCAAGATAGAGATGAGTGGAAGGCTGTGTTCCAAACCAATTACAGATTGTACAAACTGACTGTAATGTTCTTCAGACTAACTAACTTGCCCACAATGTTCCAGTCATTCATGAATCACATCCTCACAGATCTGATTGACTCAGGGCACATTGGTGTGTATTTGGACAACATTCTGATCTTCACCCAGACAGTTGAGCACCATTACTGACTGATCCAAGCAGTTCTACAACAGCTCTAAGATAATAAACTGTTCCTCTAAGAAGCAAAGTACTCTTTTACACAGGAGTCAGTGGATTATCTGGGCTTTGTGATCAGTAGAGGAGAGGTCTGTATGGATCTGGCAAAGGTGACTACAGTTTGGAACTGGCTACAACCTCAGAACCTGAAACAGGTCCAAGCATTCCTTAGGTTTGCAAACTACTACTAACACTTCATTTAAGGCTTCAGTACCATTGCCCAGCCCCTTTACAATCTCACCAGCAAGGATGTTCCTTAGCAATAGGATGATCAGTAGCAGTCTGCATTTGAGTCCCTCAAGCAGGCCATCACTAGCAAGCCTGTATTAGCAGTTCTGACAGTTGCAGACAAGTTCCAAGTTGAAGCCAACTCTTCCAACTTTGCAAATGGAGCAGTACTGTCCTAGTTCATTGACAGAAAGTAGTGTCTGATAGTGTTCTGATCAGAATCCCTCTCTGTAACAGAACAGAACTACCCCATCTATGACAAGGAACTCCTCACAATTGTCTGTTCCTTAGAGGAGTAGTGTTAATATCTTCTCAGTGCTACACAGAAGTTTGAGATTTGGAGTGATTACCTTAATCTCCAGTACTTCCAGGTGCCTCAGAAGCTCAACCACCACCAAGCCTGCTGGATGTTAGAACTGTAGGACTTCAACTTTGTGCTGACCCACAAACCTGGAACACAAATGATGAAAGCCAATTTACTCTTAAGACAAGCAGGTCATGAAAGGGGGGAGAATGATAATGAAAATCTTGTTCTTCTAGACAATTCCCATTTTGTGTCTGAGACAATCTAAGAGATCCAACTCGAATCTGAGGATGTCAACTTTGTCACCTGTATACAGTAAGCTCTGAGACACACACAGGACTAGGTTGTAGTGAAGCAACTGGAGAAACAGGCTAGGGATTGGGAGGAGGATGAGGATGGACAGGTTTACTAGGAAGGCTGACTGTATGTTCCAAAGGATTGGAAACTGTAGGAGGACATTGTCTGAGCTCATCACAACAATCTGACTGTAGGACATCCAGGCTGACACAAAACACAGGAACTCATCACTTGGAACTACTGGTGGCCTGGAATGTAGAGGGAAATCCTGAAGTATGTGACTGGTTACAATACGTGCCAACAGACTAAGGCCCACCAGACAAGGGTTCAGGCTCCCCTACATCTGTATTAGATCCCAGATCACTCTTAGGAAGAAGTCTCAGTAGACCTGATCAGCAAGCTACCCAAGTCTTAGGGTTACAACACTATCTGTGTGATTGTCAACCAATTCTCCAAGCAAGTCCACACAGTTCCAACCCAAACAGAACTCACTTCTGAAGGCATAGTATGCATTTATCAGGATCACGTCTTCCAGTTGCACAGACTCCCTCAGAAGCTCATTCATGATTGCAGACTGTAATTCGAGTCAAAATTCATACAGGACTTGTATACACTTCTCAGAATTCAAGGGAACCCTTCCACTGCCTATCACCTGTAGACTGACAGTCAAACTGAGTGAGTCAATCAGGAGATCAAACTCTACCTCTGAATGTTCATCAATCATCAGTAATCAGATTGGTCTGAATGGCTAGCTCTGACAGAATTCGTGCACAATAACTAGCAACACTCCACAACAGGACAGTCCCTGTTCTTCCTCAATCATGGGAGACATCTGTACCAGGGGACAGTTCCAAACTGGAACAGCAGTTCTGAATCCACAACAGACTTTGTAGAACAGATGCACAGAACCAGGGAGGACACACAAGCTCTTTTGGAAAAGGCAGCACAGGTTATGAAGCAGAACTATGATTGGAAGAGGTCTACAGCCAAGGATTACCAGCCTGGTGACAAAGTTATGCTGGAAGCCACTAACCTGACCACAGATTGCCCAATGAAGAAGTTGGACAACAAGCACTTCAGACCCTTTGTTATTGAAAAGAAGGTCAGCACCTCTGCCTACAAACTCCAACTTCCAGCAACATGGAAGCACATACACCCAGTGTTTAACAAGGTTCTGCTGTCTCAATACTACAATCCAGGTTTTCCTTCACAACAAAGACCCCTACTGTCTCCACTGGAACTCATTAGTTCCAAACCAGAATACAAAGTAGAATACATAGTAGATGCCAAGCTGGTGCATAGAAAGCTTAAGTTCCTTATTCACTGGAAGGGATACCCAGTTGAAGAACACACTTGGGAACCTGCTGAGAATCTCACCCATGCTGCTAAGGCAATCTAAGACTTCTATCAACTTCATCTGGGTGCTCTGCATCAACTCTGCCTCACAGATTTCCAAACCCTACTGTTCCAACCTATGCCCAAGCTGCTGACTGAGCCTAATGCTCACCAATCAGGACGATTGGTTTTAGAGGGGGGGTGATGTTACAGTTCTCCACTCTTGTACCTTCAGTTCCAAGGGTTCTGCACCCTTCTGTACCAGAACTCAGGACTTCTGTCCCTCAGGGGCACTGTCTATGAACTATATGTATGCTGACTCTTGCCACTACCCTTCCTTACTTCATCATTCCATTCCTTTGACCACCCCTTCATTCTTTGTATCATTCTATGGTCTCTTACCCTTTATCCATCCCTTCATTCTTTGTACCTTTATCTTTAACATTCCTTTCTTTTATTCTTCATGGCTCATCATTCTTAGTGGCTCATGCTCCCTGAGTGCTCTTGTGTAGTTTAGTATATATAGGTGTATGAGATCAGACTGGTCCTGTAGTCTTGATCTCGTCTACTCCAGGTAGTCCTGTACTCTTAGGCTCACTCTATATACTCTACTCTTGTCTCACTCTCTCTCTCCACCCGTTCTGCAAGTTCCGACTATGTTCTAGTGCTTGTGTCCCATATTTCTGTTGTGTAGGATAGTTGTAGCCTGGGTCCCCTTGCTGAGCCTTTGGGTCCCCTCTATGCTGTCACTGACAGCATTAGTAGAACATTTGCCCTGTTACAGAGATGTAAGCTTGTTCTATACATTATACTTCTCATTCAGATTAATAAAGGAAGTATAGAGCTGTCTTATAAATTCTAAATATAACTTGTTGTTCTAAAGTCAGATTAGACTTCTGATCTGATAGCCTTCAATCCAGTTCTGAGCCCAGGTGGCTGTGTTACCTTCCTTCATGAAGGAGAGGACAAATAGGACATAATTAAGATCTAAGGATAGATTGGTTAAAGTAGTAGCTACATATAGTTTAACTTAGTGCTAGAAGTTCTTAAAGTGTTACTTATTAAAGTCTGAAGGGTAGGTTATATATACTTTCTTTCTAGAATGGGTTACAACTTCTGAAACAACTAGAACAGGTTCTGAAGAGGCTGAGAGTATGTAGTTAGTAAAGGCCTCTTAAATAGAGGTCTACACATATTAAGCTAGGTCTGCTTGTAACTACTAATCTGGCAGGACAGTAAGGGTAACAGTTAGTATAAGAGGGTCTATGTTTACACTACAAAGGAATCAGTACTAAACTAAAAGGAGTAATGAATAGAAGAAGGGTGGCAAAAGTTTAAGAGAGTTTAGAAAGTTTAAAATTTAAAAATGTAAAAGGGTTAGGACAAAGAAAAGAGATTAATGTAATAGTAAGTACTAATGCTTAAAACATAAGAGAGTTGTAGGGTAGTAATAAGTAGTCTTAATCTAATGTTAGTAACAGTGTAGAGGGGACCTGAAGGCTTAGTAAGGGGACCCAGGCTATAACTATCCTACACAATAGAAATACAGAATACAAACACTAGAACATAGTTGGAACTTGTAGAACAGGTAGAGAGAGAGAGTAAGATAAGAGTAGAGTATATAGAGTAAGTCTAAGAGTACAGGACTATCTAGAGTAGACAAGATCAAGACTACAAAACTAGTCTAATCTTGTACACTTATATATACTAAACTACACAAGAGTACTCAGGAAGTATAAGCTACTAAGAATGATAAGCTATAAAGAATGAAAGAAAGGAAGGTTAAAGATAAAGGTACAAAGAATGAAGGGATGAATAAAGGGTAAGAGACTATAGAATGAACAAGGAATGAAGGAGTAGTTAAAGGAATAGAATAATGAAGTAAGGAAGAGTAGTAGTAAGAGTTAGTATACATATAGTTTATAGACAGTACTTCTAAGGGACAGAAGTCCTGAGTTCTGGTATAGAAGGGTGTAGAACCCTTAGAACTAAAGGTATAAGAGTAGAGAACTGTAACAGATGAGACAAGTAGGGATATGAATAAAAGACAGAATCTAAACTCTAGAGAACAGCTTCTAAGGTACTACAGGTATGGTTAGTCTTACACTTACATAAGAGTACTATTTTTTTAGAAGAGGGAAGAGTATAAGTCTACTCTATAGCTTATAACAGTTTTTATACTATTCTATACCTCTCCTAGTATAGAACCACATTTCTGAACCTAGACCTTCTTCTAAGCCCAGACCTTCTTAACATAGACTCTAGAGTCACACACATTTCCTCTTTTGTCTTTACACTATGTTTCTCTATTATCTAAGTCATATACTCTTTATTCTTAAGTGTATACACTCTCCTTTTTATCTTTTACATTATTTTCCCCTTTAAGTGTGAGCCACCTTTGTTTCATTTCTAGTATATATAGTTTCTATCTTTCACCTTTATTACACTAGTTCTTATTCCTAACTATAACAAAGGTGAGTTCTTATATATACATAGACTAGTTCTTATTCCTGACTGTAACAAAGATACCTTTGTCCTGTCAGCATTCTGTATGTGTTAGCAAACCTAGAACTTAACAGAACTTGTTTGTAACAGTGTTTAGCACTTCCCTAGTACTGTTCCATACTCTTAAAAGTCCTTAGTTCTATTAGTTCTGTACTCTTCTGTCTTAGAACTTAAGACTTTCATTCTTTAAGTATATAGTATATAAACTATATACAAACTAATTCCTATAGTAACTTCTACTACTATTCCCTTTTACCTTGTTACTTCTTTCCTTTGTCTACTCCTTTATTCTTTATTCATTCTAAAGTCTCTTACTCTTTACTCTTCTATCTCTTTATTCTTTGTTTATATATTTTTAACCTTTTTATCCTTTATTCTTTATAGTTTATCCTTCCTTAAGTACTCTTGTATAACTTAGTATATATATATGTATAAGATCAGACTAGTTCTATAATCTTAATCTTGTTTACTCTAAATAGTTCTATACTTTTAAACTTAATTTATATACTCTACACTTGTTTTACTCTCTCTCTCTGTCTGTTTTATAAGTTCTAACTATGTTCTAGTATTTACATTCTATTACTTCTGTTATATAGAATAGTTATAGTCTGAGTCCCCTTACTAAGCCTTTAATTCCTCTCTATACTATTACTAACACTTAGTATTAATGTAAGAGACTTTGTTATATTATTCTAAACTACTTAAGTTATAGTTAGAGTAGTATAGAACATCTTTTATAATAGGTGACTTAGACTAGGTAGCTTACTATTATTACTATTTAACTCTAAATCTTCTAAACTACTCTCTCTACTAGAACTAAGACTGAGAGATAATAGTAAAAGAGTAAAAGAGTAGTAAACAGTGTTTCTAAAAAAGGGAGGTACAACTATAACTGTATTAGATACTATTTAGTACTAAGAGTATTAGAACTAAGTTATAAGTACTCAGAATACAAACAGAACTTATTTTAGAACTGTAAGTAATAGTTATAATAGGACTGTAAAAACTTAACAATTGTTTAAAAGGGTAAAACAGTCTTACTAATGTTAGAACTGTGTTTAGAAAGGTCAGAACCTTACTAACAGTAGGAAGGTGTTTAGGAAGGCTAGTAGAACCTTACTAACACATACTATAACAAAGACTACTTTGTTAATATTTAAAAAAAAGTAGAACAGTACTAGTAAAGTGTTAAATACTAAGCTCAAAGATTATAAAACATGTAAAGACTAATAGAACAAAGGTATCTTTGTTACAGTTAGTAAACAAGAACTTGTAGTACATAATAAGACACACCTTTGTTATAGTTAGTAAATAAGAACTAGTATAATAAAGGTGTAAATATAAGCTTTCTATACTAGAGAAGAAAGGAAAGTAACTCAGACTAAAGAGATATATAGTACAAGTGAGAAAGAAAACTATATGTATAGTCTAAGACTGTATAAGAGAGTTCTGTTTCAGAACTCTTAGAACCCTTAAAACTATAGTAAGTTATATAGTAGGCTTACACTTATACACTTATACTATATGTGTTGTAAGTGTATGTAAGTGTTTTCTTTTTGTTTACTAAACTACTCTATATTCTACTATATGTGTATATGTATATATAAAGAGGTTTTGAGTTAAGGGTTAGAGGATTCTTTCTCCTTCTTAGTACTTGATTACTAAGTTATTCTAGTTAGTAATTAAGTACACTAGTAAAGAGAGAATCTTTATTGTAAAGTTAGTATAGTTATCTTTACAAATTAGTAAACATTAAAAGTAATTGTAAAACAATCTAAAAATGTTTACAGTTGTGTAAGTAGAATATAATAGTTCTGTTATTAATTTGCTTAACTCTACACTTTACACTTATAGTACTTTTCAAAAAGGTTGTCACATGTGAAATACACATACTTTTAATGTAGCTCACTCAAAATACAAAAAAAAACATGTATTTCAGTATTTTCTTGTAAAATACTTTAGATTATAATTCTAAATCAGTATCAAAAAAAAGTAGACAAGTAAAGGAACATTTATATGTAATAAAATTGGAGATCAACTTAGTATTTTATTAGTAGGAGGTAAAGTAGTGTTAACATATTTATTCTTCTCATAAGTACTAACAGACTACAAAAGCAATATATCCTTTCATACATATAAGAAAAATATAAAATATATCTGATAAATATTTAATTATCTCTGGGAATGATCTGACAAAATTTGAGGATCTTATATATTGTATTTGTATTAATACAGGTATGTCTTTGTTCTTTACTATAGTTAGAGACTATGTAGGAAGTATTACTGTGTACTCACACAACTCTTCCTCCTACCCCTCTGTACTCTAACCTCATACTAAATAGGAGAACCCTGTCTAATAATACACATAGAATCATATTAGATTGTGCTCTAAATTAGGAAACCTCTAATTGTCTTATATAGAGTTACTGTACTTAGAATGTCTTAGACTATCAGACTTTACTATATAGTATATAAGGCAGACACTTACTTGATGTCTTAATAAGAGAGAGTTTGAGAGCACTCTTACTATACTTGTTAAAAGGTTATAAGCCTTAGTACTTATTAAATGCTCTTATATACTTACTCTTACAGAATGCCTTTGTCTCCTACTAGCACACCAAGCCCTAGACCTCCTTCTCCCCCTAAACGTATTATGATGTTGTCTACAACACATACCTTTGTTAATACTATGATGAAGGACTCTGACATTATAAAGTTCTTTGAGGGAATGGAAAAGTTGGCTGGTGTGAAGGGATACAAAATATAGTACTTACACATACACAGTACACTTGCTACTATAATGCTCTCAGACCATCTTGAGCATGATCCCCCTTCCTCTGATAATGCTAGTATACATACAGGCAATGTTTTGTATCATTGTATAACAAAAACAATAACTGATACAATTTATATGAACTTTACAACACATATGAGTGTTAGAAGTCTTATGAAGGCACTTTCTGAATGATACAATGTTCAAACAATGATGACACATGCTGTAGACATATTTATGTTGTTTATAGTAAAAGGGTATGTATTACAGTTTGATAAAATGTTAGACAACATTGAACAAATCTATAGACAGTTGTCTGTACATAATAAAGCTCTTAATAATGATACATACATTTCAGTAATTAACCTTACTACTCCTTGTGAGTATAGATAGGTAGTAACAATGCTAGACAGGCAGATTACCTATTATAATCAACTACTAACAGTTACAGCAGCTCAGAAAGACATTCTGACACTAGCTAAGTTGATACACAAATTACAAAACATATATACTGAGTACCATTCTCAGTACTCTCAAACAAAACAAGATACTAAACAAGACAGTCTACAAACAAAAGGCAAAAGTGTAGCTAAAGGCAAAACAAAGCCTTATAATAAAGTTAAATGCTACAACTGTAATAAGTACAAGCATATGTCAAAAGACTGCTAAAACCCTCTAACAAGCAAAACAACAGAAGCTTGAAAGAAAAAGTATAAGCAAACAGCTACTACTTCTACTACTACTACTACATTGTCTCAACCTGCACTTAATACAGTAGTATTCATTAGAGACAATAACAAAACAGTATTCATTAAAGATGTTAATAAAATACTAATACTAGAGTCTGTAATAGTAGAAGCCTTAGTATCAAGCTCTAGTAGCTTACCTGTTCAATCTGCTCTATCTACTAAATCTGATGTATTCTCAGCATTCAAAGTACAAGAGGATGGTGTTATACAAGTAGACAACTTTATGAACTCATTTGACAATATGAAAGAAGTCATTAAGGAGTTTAATTATGATTCAAACATATGTATCAATACAATACATTGTGATAATACTGAACTAATACATTGTATTAATATATTGGACTCTAGTACAAATGTACACACTACTCTGTACTTGTTCTGTCTTACAAACATTTGGAACTCAACCCTAATAAACATTACAATTGTGAATAAATTGTTATTCACACTTAGCAAAAGTAGAGTAATGACATTTAACATAAAACTACAAGATAAAGCTGATGAGCATACTAAGGTGAATACAATTTTACTACAAAATGTATACTATCATCCTAATCTGAACTTCACACTTGTTAGTAAAGCACTATTATGTAAAGTAGGATATGTTTTAATGAAAACAAACAATGAATGTATTATTTATTCTCCTACTCATATAAAGATTGGTGAAATACATGTACAAAATAACTTGTATATGATAGTTTCTCATTATAATAAACAATCTATTAACACAATCACTATTGTTGATTTACATTAACAAATAGGTTATGTTAATTTTGATTACTTGTACAAACTCATACAAGAGTATCCTGAGATTATAAGTCAAAGGATAACAGACAATAAAAATGTACAGTGTACAGATTGTATTAAAGCAAACATACAATGTAATGAAATACCAAAAATACAAACTACACCTCTTACACAATATTATAGAGATCATCTCCACATTAATATTTGGGGACCTACCCTAGTACAAGCTTACAGTAAGTATGAATATCTTTTTACCATCATAAATAATACTACTAAGATGCAAGGTTTTGGTAGACTTGTTCCTTCTAGTGTTGTCATAGGCTCTGGTCAAAACTCTCTCTTTCTATTCTAAATAGGAAAGAACTAACTACATGAAGAAAGTGATTATGTAATCCAAAGAATTAAATAAAATCAAGAAGATCTGATAGTAACCAAAATCAGAACTCTTTACCTCCCTAAGCTTTAAATAGTGACTGTCCTCAGTCACTTACTTTAAGAAGCAATAATAAAGGGTAAGTATAAGGAGTGTGGGTAAGGATAAAAGGTATCAATCAAAGTAAGATAAAGAAACAAAGAGTGTGAGTCTCAAGTAAGAATGAGTGTCTATAAAAGAAAGGAGTATAAGAGGATGTTAGAGTAAAGAGAATGTAACCTGTACTAAGGCCAAAGGCTTGCCAGACCAATCCTCTCCAACTCTAACATAAATGGTAGTAGTAGTGAGTAGTAGGTTTCATCTAACAGTTGCTCAGGTCTCAACCTAACACTTCTGGTTCTGATCTGCTAGGTTTGTTAAGGTCAAAATCTGATTACTGTCCTTGAAATCCTTTGTCTCACACTCAGTTTATACAAAGAACAGTCTCCCAATTATTATGTCAAACATTGTGTCCTTTACTATATGAACTAGTATTACTATTAATATTCCACCTACTAACACCTTGAGTCTTAGAATAACACCTTTAATCATAATTGATCCTACA
>NW_006760391.1:4162833-4170371 GCF_000271605.1 Fomitiporia mediterranea MF3/22 | reverse complement strand
AAATAGTGACTGTCCTCAGTCACTTACTTTAAGAAGCAATAATAAAGGGTAAGTATAAGGAGTGTGGGTAAGGATAAAAGGTATCAATCAAAGTAAGATAAAGAAACAAAGAGTGTGAGTCTCAAGTAAGAATGAGTGTCTATAAAAGAAAGGAGTATAAGAGGATGTTAGAGTAAAGAGAATGTAACCTGTACTAAGGCCAAAGGCTTGCCAGACCAATCCTCTCCAACTCTAACATAAATGGTAGTAGTAGTGAGTAGTAGGTTTCATCTAACAGTTGCTCAGGTCTCAACCTAACACTTCTGGTTCTGATCTGCTAGGTTTGTTAAGGTCAAAATCTGATTACTGTCCTTGAAATCCTTTGTCTCACACTCAGTTTATACAAAGAACAGTCTCCCAATTATTATGTCAAACATTGTGTCCTTTACTATATGAACTAGTATTACTATTAATATTCCACCTACTAACACCTTGAGTCTTAGAATAACACCTTTAATCATAATTGATCCTACATTTGCTAGTCTAAGGTTTGTCCACACTTGCTCCTTTAGTACTCTCAAGTGTTTCCAAACACCTTTGCACATTATGTTTATAACAGCTCCCTAGTCTAGTAAGCTCTCAGTCTCCAATTTGTTGTTCAGCTTTACTGTTACTAGCCTGACTAGTACACTTCCAGCCTTGTTGTTACTGACTAGAGTGCCTATCTAACACTCTCTCACTCAACACTGCTCTGATCCAACAGCTTCTAACATCCTCCTATGTAATCTGCTCATACTCAGTATTCTTGCTAGGCTTGACTGATTCTTATTGTCTTAGTACTTAATCCTTACAGATACACTTCCAACCTTGTTTATCTGGCTTGTTACTACCCTTTACAACAGCCTCTACTGCTCATCCATCATACTATTCTCTCTTGTCCTTACTAGTACACTTTCAGCCTTGTTTGCCACACTCACTCCTCTACTCTGCTCTCATTCTCATTCTCTAGCTCAAATCCAACTCAATCTAACATAATCTACTACTTTCTCATACAATCCACTTGTTCTTAGCTCTGCTGCTAGGCTTGACTGTGCTTTGTTGTCCTTACATACAATGCTTGTACCTGTATACTAATCTTCTCTACTATTAGTCCTTACTTCCTTACTCATCTCTTCCTCCTCTACCTTTACAGGTCCACTTCTAGCCTTGTTCAGCATTTTGTCACACATCTGAGTTGTCCTTATAAGCTTAGCTACATACTAGCACTCAAGCTCCAGAGCTATTACAAACAACTTGTAGTGTGTCAACATGACAACACTGTCTATCATCTGGTCTAAGACCTGCTTAATAATCTTACTCAACTTAGTACTTTACTTTAGTCTGACTTTGACCAGCTTTGTGTTAGCCTTTATAGTCCTTACCTTCTCTCTTTGTCTCTTCACATTCCTCAAGTGTTCCTCCAACCTCATCACCTCTGTATTCAAATCTGCTCTAAGAATGGCTTCATGCTTTTCTCCCTCACTTGTATTCAACCTATCTTTGGCTTTATCAATAGTACCTACTGTGAACACAGGCTTACCTTTATAGTATCAGTCTATACACTTCTTTAATGTTGCTCCCTCTATACTGGCTGGTACAAATGCTCTACTCATTAACACAATCTTCTGCCCCAACCTTATACACTTCCCCCTCTGAGTGTACTTGCTCACAGTCCTACAGTCATGTACAAAATGTCCTTACTTTCTGCAAAAGTTGTAGGTCCTCTTGTGCTTCAGGTCAGATTTTACAGAATCAGTAGATTGGTTGGTTTTGTATGCTTGATTCATCAGTATCTTCCTAGACTTGCTTACTTTGTTGACCTAGGCTTGTAACTCTTTAAGCTTCCTTATAATCTTCACATACTTGTCTCCTACTTCTTTCTCTAGCTTCTCCTTTAGTAATGTTACTATCTGGTCTCAGCCTGCCTCTGTCTGTCCTGCTAGAAGAACATAGTCTGCTAGTCTAACTATATTAGCAAATTTGAACAGCTTGCTCACATCCTTGTCCACATAGAGAATCTCTAGTTGTTGTATCAGGTTTGTCCTCAGTATCCCTCTGATCCCTCTCCAGAACTCACAGTCTAACTCATGTACTAACATCTTCCCTTACTCCTTCAAGTACTCTACTTACACCTAGAACTTGTAGTAGTAGTAGCCAAACTCTGTCTGCACCATCATTTCCTTCTCACTCTGTACATTGACTAGTTGTATAATATTGGCTCTTGTGTAGTATTGACCATTAATCAGCTCCAGATAGAGCTTTCTGATCTCCTCTTTTACAATACTCTAATTGTACACTCCTTTCTTCTTTAACTTGAGCACAGTAGCCTACAAACTGTTATAGCTTGTTGCTACATAGTACATTACTTACTTGCACATCCACTTGGTGTCCTTCTGGAAGTTAGTAGCTAACATCTTAATGTCTTCAAAGAACTGTAGAAGTTCCTCAAGCTTGCTACTATCAAAGTATAGTACTTCTCTTGATCCTCTTCTTGGCAGCCATATTATTATACTTCTTGTGTATCAAAACAGTCAGTTTGATTCAAAACAAGTGTAGTAAGGCCCTTAAGGCTAAGATCAAGACAAAATCAACCTAGACACTTTAGAACAGAGGCACTACCCTTTATAGTAGGCTCTAAAATAAGATACAAGGTTTTGGTAGGCTTGTTCCCTCTAGTGTTGTTGTAGGCTCTGGTCAAAACTCTCCCTTTCTATTCCAAATAGGAAAGAACTAACTATATGAAGAAAGTGATTATGTAATCCAAAGAATTAAATAAAATCAAGAAGATCTGATAGTAACCAAAATCAGAACTCTTCACTACACAATAGGTAACTATACTATCTATACAGTATAAAAGTAATACTTTCACTGAATATGTAAAGTATACAACAAGACTCTTTATACAGTACAGTATAAGAGTTAAAACTCTCCAAAGTGATAACAATACAGTGTTCCTAAGTAAAGACTTTACTATGTATATTGAAAGTCAAGGAACAATATGTAGATTAACAGTACATGATACACTGTAACAGAACAGAGTTGTGGAATGTATACATAAGACTATCTTTAATAGTATACATACGTGTCTGTTATCAGCAAAATTACCTATAAAATTCTAGGTATATGTGGTACAATATCAAACATTTATTCATAACAGAATGCTGAGAGTTACTATTAATTTTGCAACACCATATTACAAACAGTATAACAAACATTATCAAATAGATAATATACAAGAATTTAGTACATATTGTATCATACAGAACAAACAAACACATAAACTATAACCTAGAGGCTAATATGTATAATAGCTAGGTTATAATACTGACAGTAAAGGTCACTTAGTGTGCTATGATAATAAAGTTACTGTTGAATGCAACATACAATTCATAGACAAACCAATGTCTAGAATTGAAGGGGAGAATAATCATAATGGTGATACATCAAATAATAATAAAACTCTTCCTAATAACAATAATAAAGATAAAGAACCTGTCATACAATACTTTACACAAGAGCAAAGACTAGCTAAACAAACTATAGGTTTAAATTACAATAATAAAGATAAAGAACCTGTTATACAACACTCTACACAAGAGTAAAGACTAGCTAAACAAACTATAGGTTTAAATTACAAAGACAATATAAACCTAGTTATGTATCTAACAGAATTTAACAAATTCCTCAACAAAATCTACAGCAATCCAATAATGTATTATGATACTATAATACACATAGACAAAGAACAGTGGATTAAAGCTATGAAGGATGAAATATAGTCACTTCAACAATGAAATGTATGAATATATACTATCCCCCCTACAAATACAAATATAATTAGAATGAAATTTGTCTATAAAATTAAAAGACTGGCTAATGGCTGAATAGACAAATACAAAGCACAATTTGTAGTGTAAGGATACACTCAAAAGAATGGAATAGACTTCTATTCTGATGACTTATTTGCTCCAGTAACAAAACTATCAATAGTACAATTACTGTTATCTTGGGCAGCATCTAAGAACTACAAAATACATTAGATAGATGTAAAATCTGCATATCTTTACAGAGAACTAAATGAGGACAAACTCATTTATGTGAAACTACTACTAGACAAGCTACTTACAGATATTAAACCTGGACAAGTGTTACACTTAAATAAAGTGTTATATGGATTGAAACAAGCAGGTAGACAATAGTATAAGAAGATTACCAAACTACTGCTTAAGATTGGATTAGAACAAGCTAATTATGATTATACTGTATTTTACAAGAAATGAAATAATAAAACAATTCTTATAACATTTATACATGTTGATGATATTACAATTATTAGTAAAACTATTGCTATAATAACAGCATTTAAACATGCATTAAGACAACATGTTGTATTTACTAACAGTAACAAAATACATTAGTTACTTAGTATTAAAATAAGCTAAGATAGACTTTAACAAACAATTAGCTTACAGCAAAAGTATTATATTGAAAGTATAATCAAGTGTTACTACTTTGAAAACAAAAAGGCACTACAAACACCTATTACTCCTGGAATAGACTTATCTAACAATACAAACAATACATACAATACAAACGAAAGTAATAATGAAATAACACTATACATGAATATGGTAGGATCATTAAGATATGTTGTAGATTGCACACAGTCAGACATATCTTATATTACTGGGCAATTAGCACACTACCTATAAAAGCCTCAAATGTATTACTACAAAGTAGTGAAACATTGCTTTACATATTTAAAATATATAATGAATTGCTGGCTTCAACTTGAAAGCACAAACACCTTAAAACTATAAGGCTATTATGATACAGACAGACAAATGATGGAAGGACATAAAGTAATAAACAGCTATGTCTTTCAATTAGCTAAATTAACCATATTCTGGTCAAGCAAACAGTAAAACCTGGTACTACTATCTGTTTACAAAGTAGAGTTGTAAGTGCTAGCATATACTACTTAAGAAGCCATTTGGCTCAAACAATTTGCTAAAGAGGTACTACAGACTAAATCAGCACCCATTATGATTTATTACAATAATTAAGGTGTAATAAAGACTATAAAGTCTGACAAAATAATGTACAATGCTTGTACTAAACACCTTGATTTACAAAAAGACTTTGTACAATGTTACATTCAAAACAATTACATTAATGTATACTATGTTCAATCACAGAACCAATTAGTAGACATCCTTACAAAAGCTCTCTATGTTCTACAGATCAAGCATCTAAACAAACTATTAGGCATACAGTCCTAGTTCTTAATTAATGCTTGAAGGGGAGTATTAGATTGTACTCTAGATTAGGAAATCCCTAATTGCCTTATGTAGAGTTACTGTGCTTAGAATGTCTCAGACTATCAGACTTTACTATGTAGTATATAAGGCAGACACTTACTTAATGTCTCAATAAGAGAGAGTTTGGGGGCACTCCTACTACACTTGTTAAAAAATCATAATAAATATTCATTATACTAGGTTGCTTTCTGTTTGTAAAATCTCTTTACTGACAGGGATTCAAAGTCAAACAATCTACCAAATACTCAAGCACTAGCAGGAGACAGGTAGAGTTGAACAGGACACTCTGAGGGCCCTAGGCTGACTAAGGGTGCTGGGTTATACTAACACTGAGGTTAGTATTTTATTTCCTTCCTTCCCACCTCTAGTTGGTTCATTATAAACAAGGTACTAGTATCTTCTGGGTTTGGTAGACTATTAGTGTAACCAGTTCTTACTAGAGCTGTGGCTCAAGCTCTGTAAGGCCTGTAGAAAGTATGTGTCAGACAGTACAGTTTGGAGAGCACTCAGGCAAGTGGGTTTCATACTAAAATGTGTATGTATTATGGTACAGTTGTAGACATCCCTAGACTTACAATTCCTCTGTAGATTTTAAGGAGGGCAGCTGAGTACTGTGAAAGTGCATACATTCAGTTCAGGCTGTTCATGGGAGACTTGATGGAGAAGAAAAGGAGGGAGGGTAAAAGGATGTATTTTATTGACAAGAGTGCTTGTAACCAATGTGTGTATCTGCAGAAGAAAGCCTGGGCATTGTAAGGTTGTTAAGCTAGTTGGAAACAAGTTTTTGCTAGGGGAAAAAGGTAAGTCTAATTGCCATTCCTTATATTATACCTGTATTATATGTTTTCAGATATTCAATTCTTCCAGCCTTGTCTTTGGATAGCATTCTTGACTGTACAATCATTGAGAGTGCTTTCAATGCAGAAAAGTTCATTGAATTCATTACAGTGATTGCTAATTGTGTAGAGCCTGGATCTGTGTTGGTTCTGGACAACTGTTCTATCTATAAGTCACAGGAGGTTTGTGAAATAGTTGGATCAAGGTACTGATCATTGTTTGGTCCTTATTACCATAATCTAAAACTGGATATATTCATAGAGGTATGGAGCTTGTCTTTCTTCCTGTGTATTCACCTGACTTCAATCCTATTGAGTTAGCATTCTCACTCCTGAAATCACAACTTCAAGGTATTGGTCTTGATGAAAGTGGTACAGCTGTATATGACCAATTGTATGGGGAAGTAATGTCAATTAGTACTGAGCATTGCAGGAACTTCTTCCAGCATTGTGGTTACATTGAATAGCTGTCCTAATATACCCCTATGTAGTCTACAGCTCAAGAATACTATTGCAATTTATTTCCTTCCTGTTTTTGCAGATAGAAATAACCATAAATACTATGATATTTCTCACAAAGCTGGCTACAACAAGATACAACAGGACATACAACAGGACATACAACAGGACATACAGCAAGACCACACAACGAATACAAGTTTCTCATTCAAATGATGACAGTATCTACAAATTCCTTCCCACAAAATGGCAATAAACACAAACCCAGTTGGTTTCTGAACCTTGCCTTTTCTTCCTTGCTCGCCCCTATAACGTTATCCTCGGCATTTTGTGTGCGCAGACGTAGGGGTCTCATTAGCTTGTTTTGGAACAAGACCCTCCAAATCTCTGTCAGCTCATCGCAACCCGACAAACCGCCACACTCATGCCAATAACTTCTGGCGAAGTCGATCATCTTCACGCTGTACGACATGCTGTCAAATAGCATATTTTCAGCACGAGCGTCGCCATGGAAAACGCCGATTTTATGAAGCTCAATGAGAGCATGCATGATTTGTTTCCTGTAAATCGTTAAGCTATCTGAACATCCCGAACGAACGATTGACCTACTTTCTGTCCTCCCTCAAGCTCCTCGACGCGAATTCTGGGATACGCTCCCCTACGAAATCCGTGATCAAAAAGAACAGAGACGGCTCACCCGAGACCTGATACAATCCGTAGCATTTTGGGACATGACGAGCAATTATACTCGCGTAATTTTCGCGTTGCGCGACTTTCTGCAACACGCAATAGTTCACGTACTCGGCCCTCAATTCGTCACAGCAGTTCTCGTATTCCTCCGAGTCTCGCAAATCGGCATCCACCACCTTGATAGCAAATTCGGTCCGGGTCCTATCAAAAGAAT
>NW_006760391.1:4130295-4153262 GCF_000271605.1 Fomitiporia mediterranea MF3/22 | reverse complement strand
CTAATAGACACAACAGTAGAACAAAAACTTAATAAATATCTAACAAAGACACAAAGTTAACACACAGTGGACCAAAATATACAATACAAACAATGCATTTATATTATACAAATGATATTATTATATGTGATACACAAGCAAATATAATACGGACACAATGTGTAATACAGATACAATACTAATAAAAATGTTGGAACAATCTGCAAATCAAACATCTTATAGGTCTGGCCAACTTATAAATGTTTGAAGGGGAGTGGTAGCAGTGCTATAACTACCCCTAAAAATAAAAATAAAATAACTACAAATCAAATAAACGAATAGTTGCAAAACAAACATATTATTAAACTAATATATGTTTGAAGGGGAGTGTTAACATATATGGAATGATGCATATAAGCAATGGACATACCTGAGACATAGCTACATATTATATATACCTACTGAATCAACGGACAATGATGCTAAGTAGAGCGAGCTGAGTCCACTATCCCCCCTCTTTGTGTGATCCCTCTAAGCCTCTCTTCCCCCTTTCTTAACAAGCACTTATCTGAGCCATGTCCTTGTCTGTCATGAAGAACACAGGGGTAATGTGCAGATTTGCCTCTTGAAACTTGGACAAGAAAAATGAGTGCATAGACTCAGTACCTTCTAATGCAAGACACTAGGCTACTGGAATGCCTGTGTTTGAGATTAATAAAAGGAAACAAAAGTATAATATGGACTCACTATGACCCTATTGATTGCAAACTAAGATAGTGTAAAGAATCAGATTTGAGTATTGAGTAATATTGTGAGTTCCATCAACAAAAAGCATATTACAACCATATAAACTAGCAGCTGTACATTGCTAGGGTGTCTGTACTATCAGACAGAAGGTGTCCTTTAAAAGACACAATCCTAAAGGTGGGGAATCAGCTACTAACTTAAATGCAAGAATTGAATTGTTGTCTCTTAGCTGTGCAACCCAAAAGCTTAAAGATATTCTATCATCTTAGTAAAGATGAATGGAAAATGTATTGAGCTCCTTCTTGACACACAAGATGTCCCTCATTAAAACCAAATGATCTCTTTTGACAGAATCAAGGTTGATTTCAGTAGAGGGACTATTAAAAACCCTATCCTAAAGCTAGCACAACTAGAAAGTATTAGTTTTTGAGTTATTAGTGTAAAAATACAAATTATAAACTTACTATCTCTTGTGAATGAACTTTGAGCTGTAGAAGCTTAAAGATACAAGTTCTAGTAGCTCTAGACAACCTAGTGTATTTCATGTTGTCCTTTCTGATCAGATACAAGTGTTTCAGAACATATGTTTCTAGAATGACAGAGGAATCAAAATATAATTTGATTTCAACTTTACACTTACAACCAATTCTCTTAGACTCAATAGTATACTTCTGATCCTTATTCCCCTTCTTTTTATACTCTTTCACCCCTCTAGTACTGTTCCTACTATACACAAACTTTATACACTTACAAAACCTTAGATCTTTAGTAGTAGAGACTTTTCTTTTAGTAACTCAGAGTTTAATACACTTACTCTCCTTCTCAGCTTTTAGCCAAGTGTTAAATTCCTCTCTATTCTCCTATCTTATGTTAAAGTCTATGTTTTTAAGGTCTTATTCAAGTAATCCATACTAAGGAATTAGTATAGTAGAAAGTAGAGCTAAAGTAGATAATATAAGAAAGTGTTAGAATACAAACATTTATTAGTATATATAGTGTAGACTAGGTGTTAAGCTAAGCTTAATATTACACCCTTTTAGTAAAGAGGTTCTATGTATAGTCTACTATATATAGTAATCCCTTACATAATGTTAAGCTTAGAGTAGTTAGGAGTTTAATTCTAATATAAAGTTATTTATAAGTAAAAGTATTAGACTAAGAATAAGCTTTCTAAAAAGGGGGGGAGTGAATTTCTTAGTTACTTAGAATACTAGGGCTAGAACTCTATATTAGAATATTTCTCCCTACCTTTAAAGACTGTTAAGGTTAAGTTAGAAATAGTAACCCTTAGGGTTAAACTCTATATACTAGTTATATAAGAATACATAACTTTAGAAAGGAGAGTAATATTAGAACACAAACATTTATTAGTATATATAGTATAGACTAGGTGTTAAGCTAAGTTTAACATTACACCCTTTTAGTAAAGAGGTTCTATATATAATCTACTATATATAGTAATCTTTTATATAAAATGTTAGTAACAGTATAAAGAGGACCTAAAGGTTTAGTAAGAGGACCTAGGCTACAACTATCCTACATAACAGAAATACAGAATGTAAATACTAGAACATAGTTAGAACTTGTAAAACAGGTAGAGAGAGAGAGTAAGACAAGAGTAGAGTATATAGAGTAAGTTTAAGAGTACAGAACTATCTAGAGTAAATAAGATTAAGACTATAGAACTAGTCTGATCTTATATACTTATATATACTAAACTATACAAGAGTACTCAGAGAGTATAAGCTACTAAGAATGATAAGCTATAAAGAATGAAAGAAAGAAAGGTTAAAGATAAAGGTATAAAGAATAAAAGGATAGATAAAGGGTAAGAAACTATAAAATGAACAAAGAATAAAGGAGTAGTTAAAGGAATAGAATAATAAAGTAAGAAAGGGTAATAGTAAGAGTTAGTATACATATAGTTTATAAACAGTACTTTTAAAAAACAGAAGTCTTAAGTTCTAGTATAGAAGAGTGTAAAACCTTTAAAACTAAAGGTAAGAGAGTAGAGAACTATAATATTACTCTCTCTCTAAAACTAATTGTTCTAATTAGTAAACATTAGGCTTGGTTAGTAGTTCAGACATAAGTCAGAACAGTAGGGTTTAGAAATCTGTAAAGTAGAGTTAACACAGAGTACTCAGATAAAGTTGATAAAAGTCTTAAATTATTTTAGTAGTATAAGTAAGATTCTTAATAGGTTCCTAAGTGTGTTCTTTAACTAAGTATCCTTTCTAGTAGATAAGGAACTTGAGCTTTCTATATACTAGCTTAGTATCTACTATGTACTCTACTTTGTATTTTAGTTCAGAATTAATAAGTTCTAGTAGAGGTAGTAAGAGTCTTTATTATAAAGGAAAACCTAGATTATAGTACTAAAACAGTAGAACCTTATTAAACACTAAATGTATACACTTTTATGTTGTTAGAAGTTAGAGTTTGTAAACAGAGGTACTAACCTTCTTTTTAATAATAAAGGGTCTAAAGTACTTATTGTCTAACTTCTTTATTAAGTAATCTATAGTTAGGTTAGTAGCTTCTAGTATAACTTTGTTACTAGACTAGTAATCCTTAGCTACAGACCTCTTCTAATTATAGTTCTACTTTATAACCTGTACTACTTTTTCTAAAAGAGCTTGTGTATTCTCTTTAGTTCTATACATTTGTTTTACAAAGTTTGTTACAGATTCAGAACTACTGTTCTAGTTTAGAACTGTTCTCTAATACAAATGTCTCTTATAATTGAGAAAGAATAGAGACTGTCCTATTATAGAGTGTTACTAGTTATTGTGTACAAATTCTGTTAGAGCTAACTATTCAGACTAATCTGATTACTAATAATTAATAAACATTTAGAGGTAGAGCTTAATCTTCTGATTAACTCACTCAGTTTAACTGTTAGTTTATAAGTAATATATAGTAAAAGAGTTCCCTTGAATTCTGAGAAGTATATACAAGTTTTATATGAATTTTAACTTAAATTACAGTCTACAATTGTAAATAAGCTTCTAAGAGAGTTTATGTAACTAAAAAACATAATCCTAATAAATGTGTGTTATACTTTCAGAAGTGAGTTCTGTTTAGGTCAGAACTATATAGACTTACTTAAAGAATTAGTTAACAATTATATAGATAGTGTTGTAACTCTAAGACTTAGGTAGCTTACTAATCAGGTCTACTAAGACTTCTTTCTAAGAGTAATCTAGAATCTAATACAAATGTAAGAGAGTCTAAACCCTTGTCTAATAAGTCTTAGTCTGTTAGTATATATTATAACTAGTTACATACTTTAGGATTTCTCTCTATATTTCTAACTACTAGTAGTTCTAAGTAATAAGTTCTTATATTTTGTGTTAGCCTAAATGTCCTACAGTCAGATTATTATAATAAGCTTAAATAATGTCCTCTTACAGTTTCTAATCCTTTAGAACATATAGTCAGCCTTCTTAGTAAACCTATCTATCTTTATCCTCCTCCTAATTCTTAGCCTACTTCTCTAGCTACTTTACTATAACCTAGTCTTACATGTGTTTTAGAGTTTACTATATGTAAGTAACAAAGTTAACATTCTTGGATTTGAGTCAGATCTCTCAGATTGTCTTAGATGTAAAACAGGAATTGTCTAGGAGAACAAGATTTTTATTATTATTCTCTCTCCTTTTATAACTTACTTGTCTTAAGAGTAAATCAGCTTTTGTCATTTGTGTTCTAGGTTTGTAAGTTAGTACAAAGTTGTAGTCTTACAGTTTTAACATCTAGTAGGCTTAGTAGTAGTTAAGCTTCTAAGGTGCTTAGAAGTACTAGAGATTAAAGTGATTACTCTAAATCTTAAACTTTTGTATAACACTAAGAAGATATTAATACTACTCCTCTAAGGAACAGACAATTGTAAGGAGTTCCTTATTATAGATAAGGTAGTTCTGTTCTGTTACAAAGAGGGATTCTGATTAAAACACTATTAGACACTACTTTCTGTTAATAAACTAGAACAGTACTACTCTATTTGTAAAGTCAGAAGAGTTAGCTTTAACTTAAAACTTGTCTACAACTGTTAGAACTACTAATACAAGCTTACTAGTAATAGCCTACTTGAGAGACTCAAACACAGACTACTACTAATTATCTTATTACTAAGGAACATCTTTACTAGTAAGATTGTGAAGGGGCTAGATAATAGTACTAAAGTCTTAAATAAAGTATTAGTAGTAGTTTACAAACCTAAGAAACACTTAGACCTGTTTCAGGTTCTAAGGTTGTAGCTAGTTCTAAACTATAGTTACCTTTACTAGATTTATACAGACCTCTCCTCTACTAATTACAAAGCCTAGATAATCTACTAACTTTTGTATAAAAGAGTACTTTACTTCTTAGAGGAACATTTTATTATTTTAGAGTCATTATAGAACTACTTAGATTAGTCAGTAATAGTGTTTAACTGTTTAGGTAAAGATCAGAATGTTGTTCAGATACACACTAACATACTCTGAGTTAATCAGATCTGTAAGAATGTGATTCATGAATGACTAAAACATTGTAAGCAAGTTAGTTAGTCTAAAGAACATTATAGTCAGTTTGTACAATCTGTAATTGGTTCAGAATACAGTCTTCTACTTATCTCTGTCTTAGATCCAAATATTATTATATTCTTATTAAATGTCTAACTTAGTAAAAACCCTAGATGTATACATCTTATTAATGAGCTCCTGAATTAGAGAGAGTAAGTACTTGTTTTTAACAGTACCCTTATTAAGACAATAATAATTCTAGACTAGACAGAGCTTCCTATCTTTCTTTTTGACAAAGAAGAAAGAGGAGGCTATAGAGGACTTTAAGGGTTAGATCCAGCTGTTCTAAAGATTTTCCTGAAGGAACTTGTTAAGTACCTCCTACTCATCTCTATTAAGTAAGTAGACCTTACAATCCTTAAGTTAGAAACCCTTAGTTAATTCAATTGTATAGTTCTAAGAACAGTATTTAAGAAGCTAGTCAAATTCCTCTTTACTAAAGACTTTAGAGAACTCTTAGACAAAATCTGACAGGCTGAGTCTATGTGTGTTCTAGAGTAGAGTCATTCTGAGAGGGTTCTAGACTGGTTCTGTCTTAGACATTCTTTGAATCAACTCTGTTCTACTTTAACTAGAATATGTATCTACATATTTATCCTAATCAAAGAAGAACATTTGGTCACCTTTATCAGAACTGTTAATAACATTAGAAGTGTCTACATTTACTTAGAACAGTAGTACAAGATAGTTATAAGACTTAGAACACTAATCAAACACAAGTGTCTACTCTAACTAGTTAATAGTAGGGTTGTAAGCCTTAAGCTATTTGAATCTAATAAAGACATTTGTCTTTCTAAGGTTAGTGACTCTAAACTTAATACTTTCCTTATAATCCTGAATAGTCATCTATAGTTGGACAAACTTAGTAATCTGACCATTCTAGTTCAGAGTTCTGTCTATATTGTATACTAGGATTAGAAGTAGAATGTATTAAGTAAGAAGATAGTGTTTCTACACAAAAGCCTTATTAATACACAAACTAGTACATTTACTGTCTACTAGAGCTATTGTTCAGATCTGAGAGAATCCTGAGAAGGGAGCTAAGAGGATAGGGACCTAAAGCTAGTGTTTAGAACATTCTTAAATAAACTACTACTTGTTCTAAAGAGAACATACAGCTTGTATAGCCTTGTTGTCTAAGAGAGTAAGTATATGTACTAACATTTCCTTATTAACCTCTCTCTTTCAACAAGGACAGACTCATGTTCTTAGTTGTAAACTCAGTTAAGACCATTCCTACTTAATACTATAGACAAACTACTGAGTAGTAAACAGGGCTAAGTAGTGTTTTAGATATTCTAAGATCTTAGAATACAGAAGTAGTAGGTTAGATTGTACAGATTTAGACTTGAATAAAGTGTAAAGAGAAGAATCAAAAGAATCAGAAGAAATAGGAGAACTATCTACTTTTGTTTTTAACTTTTTTCTTTCTAATAAATAATTTTGTTAATTTATTTTTTCTACTTTTTCTACTTTTTCTACTTTTCTTACTTTATTTACTTCTAATCCTATAGTGTCTATTGAATCAAAAGTAGTTATTAAAAAATCCAAGTTATAGCTCTTTAGTACTACATTTACTGTTAGGCCTCTACAAAATCCTAGAGTATATAGTTAGAGTCTAAAAGTTCTAAAGTAACTTCCAGATTTGTAGAAAAGGCTTCTTACTATAAATCCTGTTTGTTACTTGTTATCACTCTAATAACCTGACAGATATACTGTTACTTCTACAAGTAGTTCTTAATCTAATACTCTAACTTTCTGTAGGTAAAGTATACTCCTTACTTTTAGGCTTCTCTAATATCTATTAGAACAGATTGATTACAAATTATAGGCAGATCAATCTAAGGGCTTAGAACTGTCAGAGCTAAATGTATGTATAAGCATTCTATACAGACTTAATGTATCTGAGTCACAGCTTGGTTAAAGGAAATAGTGTATATCTTCTACTCAGTATAAGTGACCAGTTCTAGTATTATTCTAAGAATCTTATTAACTAGTTCTGAGTAAAGAGCTTTTTCAAGCATTCTAATAAGAACATTATTAAACCTGAGTATGAATCCTACCTTCTAGGCCAGAATATTAAACTCCTGAAAGAAGGTATTAGTAGAATGTTTGTTCTGTTATAGAGACACAAGCTTGTTTTACACATTATACTTCTTATTCAGATTAATAAAGGAAGTACAAAGCTGTCCTATAAATTCTAAATACAACTCATTGTTCTGAAGTCAGATCAGGCTTCTAATCTAATAGCCTTTGATCCAGTTCTAGGCCTAGGTGGCTACATTACCTTCCTTTATGAAGGAGAGGACAAATAGGACACAATTAAGATCTAAGAATAGATTAGTCAAAGTAATAGTTATGTATAGTTTAACTTAGTACTGGAAGTCCTTAAAGTGCTACTTATTAAAGTTTAAAGGGTAGACTATATGTACTTTCTTTTTAGAACAGGTTACAACTTCTAGAACAATTAGAACAGGTTCTAAAGGGGCTGAGAGTATATAGTTAGTAAAAGCCTCTTAAATAGAGGTCTGTACATATTAAGCTAGCTCTACTTGTAACTACTAATCTAGTAGGACAGTAGGGGTAGCAGTTAGTATAGGAGAGTCTATGTTTATACTACAAAGGAATCAATACTAAACTAAAAGGGGTAATGAATAGAAGAAGGGTGGTAAAAGTTTAAAAGGGTTTAGAAAGTTTAAAATTTAAAAATGTAAAAGGGTTAGAACAAAGAAAAGAGATTAACACAATAGTAAGTACTAATACTTAAAATGTAGAAGAGTTGTAAGGTAGTAATGAGTAGTCTTAATCTAATGTTAGTAACAGTATAGAGGGGACCTGAAGGCTTAGTAAGAGGACCCAGGCTACAACTATTCTACACAATAGAAATACAGAACACAAGTACTAGAACATGGTTAGAACTTGTAGAACAGGTAGAGAGAGAGTGAGACAAGAGTAGAGTATATAGAGTAAGCTTAAGAGTATAAAACTACTTAGAGTAGACAAGATCAAGACTATAGAACTAGTCTGATCTTGTATACTTATATATACTAAACTACACAAGAGTACTCAGAGAGTATAAGTTACTAAGAATGATAAGCTATAAAGAATGAAAGAAAGGAAGGTCAAAGATAAAGGTACAAAGAATAAAGGGATAGATAAAGGGTAAGAGACTATAGAATGAACAAAGAATAAAGGGGTAGTCAAAGGAATGGAATGATGAAGTAAGGAAGGGTAGTAGTAAGAGTCAGTATGTATATAGTCTATAGACAGTACCTCTGAGGGACAGAAGTTCTGAGTTCTAGTACAGAAGGGTACAGAACCCTTAAAACTGAAGGTAAGAGAGTAGAGAACTGTAACAGAAAGGAGAAGAAAGTACTATAAGATCCTGTCTCCAAACCTTTAGTACTTATAGCTAGCATTTCTAGTACTGTAGAGTTGTTAGAGAAGGTTATAGTAGCTTAGTACAGTTGATTCACACACAATACACACAAAAATTGTATTATTCTGTTTGTTTTAGCTACCTTACACTTGTATACAACTATTAGAATGTTTAAATTTCGTTTTAAGAAGGTATGATCTACAATCACTATTCTATCAAATTACATGATCATTCTAGTATTACATTACTCAGGACTGTCCCTAATTAGGCTGTAGGATTCAGGGTCTGAATACAGAAAACCAAAGGTTAACATAAAGTATTCTATTGTCTGTTACAAGCTTGAAACATACTCTATATTAGTATAGAAGTTCCTTAAAGATGAACTGTCCTATTACCCTTCTATTCTCTGTACAAAGTATGTGAAACTCTGAATACTCTAATAATGAACAATGTGTATACATAATATATTAGAATCTTCCTACTTTCAGTATAACCTTTGTATCTATATAGATCTTTTAGAAAAGTAGTACAATCTCTAGAATACTTAGTAGAATCAGTACTTGTTACATCTGCTAAGTCTAACATGTATAACAAGTCCTAATAAAGTACTTAATGTCTTCTGTAAGAGATGACTATTAGAACTGATCTAGTAAACAGGCTCATACTGTAAAGATTCCTTTGTGTCCTAAGTCCTTGTGTGCTATCCTAACCAACTCTCATCTCCTGTCCTTATTTAGTACAATCTGATACTTTCCTTTAGGGCCTTAATACTAAATCTTGTTGTTTTATATGAAAAATTGTACTACATACTATATAAATGTTAGGAAATCAGTATCTACAATTCTACTTAGTTTGTAGAGTAAGCTAAGATATTCTTTCACAGTCTTCAGTCTAGCTTCCTACCTTTTAGTAGTTAGTAATTATAGGAATTGTTCTACTGTTGTATCTAAACCCTTAGTCTTGTTACTACAGATACTGTACACAACCCTTATTAGCTCTAGATTGTCACCTTCTACTTTGTCATCTGCTCCTTCTACCTTCTTAGTTTGCACAACTCTGTAAGACTCTCCTCTAGCTTCCTATTCCTGTTGTCCTTTGTCTACTTTATCTTTCATTCTTCTACACTCTAGATTGGGTTGTTCTAGTCTATCTTAATGTATCCAATTCTAGTTCTGTTTTAGAATAATGACTTTCAGGAATAATCTATATTACAGTCTACTAGAATGTGTTGCCTGTGTTGTGTCCTTACTTACTTAGAGTGATCCATTAATAATGTTATTATGTGTCTTCTAGCATGTTACATATGAAGCCTAGGACTGTGTTTCTTTGTACTTAACTAGTAAGGCTTTATGTTTTATAGATCTACAAATCTCTAACCAAGTTCTGTATTATGTTGATTCTATTTCTACTATGTAAAATCTGTATAACTCATTAATCTAGTCCTTATAAGTCTTGTTGTTAGGAGAGTCTTTAAGTACTACTCAGTACTATAATAATCTGTCTGTACACTTAAAGTCTAATATAGGAATGTGACAGAACTTGAAATTGAATAGCAAAATACTAACTATCTAGTAATTAATTATAGTATTAGGTTGTAGGTCAGGCTTATTAATCATTCCTTTTATGTATGAAGCATTCATTTCCACAATTAATTTCCTGACTCTTATAAGATATATGTATAATGTGTAAAGTACACAATAAAGTCTAAACAGCTTTATTTTTGCTTACAAATATTGTGCCTAGGTTGTGTTCTAGTTGATGGATCCAAATCAATTTATTCTCTGTTTGTAATCTAGGTGCTCCTGACTAATATACTATCCTACTCTAATAATAGACAAATCTACAGCTAAGATTACTGAATACTCTAACTTATAGTTGATTAGCATTAATACAGAGTAATGTAAAACTGCTTCCTTGAGTACATTCATAAATGCCTGTACTTTGTCATTCTAAATAAATATCAAGTTCTTTTGTGTGAGTCAATTGAGTAGTTGTACTAACTTTGTATAATTCTGAATAAACACACAAAGCACTCTTACTGTTCTAAGAAATCTTCTAACTTCTATAACACTCTTACAAAGCAGCTAATCCCTAACCTTCTGTATTTACAATTCTTCAGCCTCTCTTCCTAAGTATATCAGCTTATACCTAACAAATATTACAGACTTATTACAAAGTATTATCTTCTTCTTAGAAAATGTCCCTCCTACAGCTTTCACTCTCTACAAAATCCAATTTACATCCATCAAATACTTGTATACAAATCTCTGTATTCCTACATTCTTAGAAAGTATTTCCTCTGTTCTGTCTGCTTTCTCATATCTTGAGTAGGGTCCAATTACTAGAATGTTGTCTGTGTATAGGTTTGTAACATCTAGAATCTTGTTGTAAAGAATAAACACTAAGTCATTATGTAGGATCTGTACTGAGTTAGTATAACTTATTAGTAACACAGTCAAGTAAAACGTTCCTAGAAGTGTCTAGAACATTGTCAGATCTCTAGACTACTCATTCAAACTCCTCTAATCAAACACAATATACAAATCAAGTTGTATATAGTATACACAACCTTTACAGCTTTCTACAATTAGTTTCATGTTTAGTAGAATAGTTACATCCTTTATTATAACTGTGTTTAGCCTCTACAAATTGATAATAAATTATAAGGATACTCTGTCTTTCTTTGTAATGTAAAACTATTACAATTAATACAAGGAATTTAATGGTTCAATTGCTCTGTTATACAACTTCTCCTTCAACAACTCAATCACTCTCTTCTCAATTCTGTGTACAATCAGAATACTCTTCTCTACCTACAGTACATACTTAACAGTTAGAATTCAGATAGGATCAAAATACATAGAGTCTAATATTCCTTACTCCTCTTCTGTCTATACAAACACTTCTGACTATAGTATTAATAGGTTCTCTACAAGCTTCTATTCTTCCAGCCATAAGAATCCTGATTACAATTCTCTAATTACTTACATCTGTCTAGTAAGTACAAAGGGCTGTATTTTCCTTAGTAATATTAGTATCCTAGCTAGAGGATTAGGGTACTGTTGCCTGACTATACAGAACTCCTCTGAAAGTACTCTAAGTATAGGGTGTACCTTATTTACAACTTTCTTGTAAGCCTACAAAACTGTGTCAAGTTTGTTATCTAGTGTATTAAGAATTATTGACTTCTACAATTCTACTACCTTTATCAACCATAATTCTATAACTTATAATCCCTGACTACAATCCTGTCTCACATTTCCTCTACTTCCTTTACTACTTCCTCTGTATAGAATCATTACCTTACTATTGCTCTTCTACTCATTTGTTCCTAATCTACTTATCATATGTGTATCTCTCTAAAATTATAGTGTTTCTAGTTCCTTAACACTTCTCAAAAATCTGTCTCTAGCTTATATTATAGTACTCTCACTCTGGTGGACAGAGACTATCTCCTCAACAGATTATTTAGGTTCTAAAGTATTACATACTGCTCCCTGTTTGTAAAATCTTTGGTTTTGCATTCTGTAGTTATAAAGAACAGTCTACTTAGTAATATCCTAAACAGAGCCTTCTACACAACTTGTACTATAATATCTATATGAAGCATTCTTATAGAGAGTTACAATCTTAGAATCTGTCCTACAGTCAATCTCTGACCTGTGTCTACTGTTTCAAGTGTAACAGTCATATTACAATCTAATAGAATCTTTAATACTTTCTATATGTCAGCTCAAACTATGTTTATACTTAAACTCTAGTCTAGTACACAATCTACCTCAATCTTTCTGTCTACTATTACCTTAAGCATATAGAGTAAAAGCAAATGGTTGACTTCTACTAATGTATTATAATACTACTATAGTACACAAAGGTTTAATCCTGTAACAGACAGTTCTCTACTATAGAATATAGTGTTTCTATCTGTTTAGCACCTTAATATAACTAAATTGCAAGTCTTCTTCCAAAGCTTTAGAGACATTACAAGTAACTCCTACTGTGTAATACATACTTCCTAGTCTAAGCTGTAATCTAAAACTTTTCTAGCTATTTCTAAGTCCTTAATTAGTACAATGTAGTAGTATAAGTACTCCTTTGTTCTGGTTCTGTCTTACTACATACTTGCTAGTGTTGGTCTGACATCTGTAGACTTTACTACTTTGTAATTACACTCTTACTTTCTCTTCCCTTTTACATTCTTTACTTTCAATTGTTCTGTAACCTTCTTACAAGTTTCTCCTAGTATTACTTTAAGCCTTTCAAGCTCTACAAGGTTCTCTACCTCCTCCTCTTCTTCTTCATCAACCTCTACTATTATAACTAGTATAGGTACTTCTAAACTGTGTGTTACAACTGGTACAGTCTGTACAAAACTAATAGAGTACATTTATAATGACAGAAAGTAGCTATCAACCTTTTCCTTCAAGGTCTGCCCTATCTCAGAAATGGTGTTTCTGTTAGCTATAACAATCTTATTGTCTAGACTCTGTACACACTTCCTGTTTGTAATGTATTCTAACACTTTTGAGCAACTGTGTATAAAATGTCCAGATTCTCTACAAAACATGTAACTTCTACTTCCTGATTCTCCACCTGAACCTCTACTGTATCCTCCTCCTCCTGATCTCAGGTCTTACTTTATTAACTCTACTTGTAATTGTAGACTCTAAAGTGTCTCTACAACACTTGTTAAATTAACTTCCTCCTACTTGACCAGAATTATAAGCTAGCTTACAAGTGTCTCTACTCTACTAACTACTGTGAGTATAGATCCTCTAAGGATCAACCCTACTATAGTTACAACCTGTGTAATATTGTATACAAGTCTGTCCTTATGGTCTGAATACTTGATTTCTAATTTCTATGTCAGTTTCTCTACAATTACTCTATAGAATACATGTAGAAAAACACAGTAAGATTCCTCTAGTAACAGCTTATTGTTAGTCATCAAATAGGTCACTATGAGTGTAAACTCTTAGTAGTATGTTCTCAAATTGTCCCTATTTGTAATTCCTCTCTCTGCCCACTTCTGTACTATAGTATCTAAGTTACTTCTAGCATATTGTACTCCTGTCTTAAGGCTTAAGTAATACACAATTACTCTCCTCTTGAATGTATTCTAAGATACCTTATCTGTATTATTCTACAAATCCTCCACTTTTACAAGTACATACTTTATTACAAGTAGAATGATATCTACTCTAGCTATGTTATATTCATTTGTAAGACTTTCTACATCTGTAAAATACCTCTACAACTCTTAAGGCTTGGTTCTGTCAAAGGACAGTATATTATATACTCTGTAATAAGGTAGCTTTAGAATGTTCAATGTAGCCATTAGCTACACTACTAGTCTTGGTTGTAATAGAATTTGTGTGTTTACTTATAGTTGCTAAAGTAGTCACATGTCACTTACAAGTTGTTGTTACTGTAACTAGAGCTGTGTTGTTAAAGATACACTAGTTACTAGTAAGAGTAATGATACTGACTGTTAGACTGTCTCTGTTTCCTACAGAGACAACTGTACTCTTTTATAATACAGTGTTCTAGTTACAGTTGGTTGTAATGTTGATACAGTTTGAGAATGTTGTAAGGTTGCTAGTGAACTTGTACACAATTCTGAGAATAGGAAATGTAGTAGTTTGTTACAAATTCAGAGACTGATTACTTAGGGATTAAGTAATAATACTATAAGGTCTTCTTCTTCCTCCTCTTTGTTACTAACTCATATACTCTACTGTTCTGATAGTGTTCCTAAGGTCTCTACAATATTGGATTCTGTACTTCTAGTAGTTAGACTGTTGGAAGTTTTAAAGTACAATTGAATTCTAGCAGATCTGTGTGTTCTACTCAATACAGGTACTAGTACTGACTGTAACTGTGTTGACCTAAGGCTACAGGCTGGTGTCTGAGAAACCTGTTTAAAATACTGAGAACTGTTAGAACTTGTGTTGTTTAACTATAGAAACCCCTCTTACAGTAGGCTCTAGATGAAACTCCTGTAAAGTGTTTAAGAGAAAAACACAGGTGATTTGTTAAGTTTGAGAGAGAGCTAAACTACAAGTCTTATAAGACTAGAGTAGTTCTAAACAGGTGTGAGTTCTTCTAACATAGTTGTAACCTTAGAAGAGAGACATGAATAACAGAATGTGTACTTGTAAAGTGTATAACAAACAAACTGATACAGAAATAATAAAGACTAAGACTATACCTTATACTAGAGGACTTTAAGACAAATGACAAGAGCTAAATTAATGAGTGAACTATCTGAATTCCCCTCTTATATCTAGTACATGAGTTACTGTATTTATAGTTTTCTGAGTTCTAGAAAAAGTATAGTACTAAAGGGGAAATGTTATGACTGAACAAAAGAAAAATAACAAAATATATAAAAACAAATAAGAGAACCTTTTGCTAAAGGTTGGAAGAAAATAGAGTGAAAATGTATGAAGAAAATTTAAGTAGTCTGTATTCTAGCTATAGGAAATGTTACACAAAAGGAAAAGCAAGATTTTCATTAAAAGAAGTAGAAGGTTCTTATACTGTTACTATCTAATTAGTACAGACAAAGTGTAGAGAGTTCTGAGATTTCTAGCTATCTCTTAAGATTATCACTTTAATTACTCTAATGTTCTATCTGATTAGAAGATTGTAGTACTCTGATTCAGACAATAATAATGTAATAGTTTGTGTCAGTAACAGTGTAGAGGGGACCTAAAGGCTTAGTAAGAGGACCCAGGCTATAACTATCCTACACAACAGAAATACAGAACACAAGTACTAGAACATAGTTAGAACTTACAGAACAGACAGACAGAGAGAGTAAGACAAGAGTAGAGTATATAGAGTGAGTCTAAGAGTACAGAACTATCTAGAGTAGACAAGATCAAGACTATAGGACTAGTCTGATCTTAGACACCTATATATACTAAACTATATAAGAGTACTCAGGGAATATGAGCTACTAAGAATGATAAGCTATAAGGAATGAAAGAAAGGAAGGTCAAAGATAAAGGTACAAAGAATGAAAGGATAAACAAAGGGTAAGAGACTATAGAATGAACAAAGAATGAAAGGGTGGTCAAAGGAACAGAATGATAAAGTAAGAAGGAGTAGTAGTAAGAGTTAGTATGTATATAGTCTATAAACAGTACTCTTAAGGAACAGAAGTCCTGAGTTCTAATATAAAAGAGTGTAGAACCCTTAGAACTAAGAATGTAAGAGTAGAGAACTGTAACATTACTCTCCCTCTAAAACCAATTATCCTAATTAGTAAACATTAGACTTAGTTAGTAGTTCAAGTATAGGTTAGAATAGTAGAGCTTAGAAATCTGTAAGGCTGAGTTTGTACAGAGTACCAGAATGAAGCTGGTAGAAGTCTTAGATTACTTTAGAAGTATAGGTAAGGTTCTTAGCAGGTTCTCAAGTGTGCTCTTCAACTAGGTACCCTTTCTAGTAAACAAGGAATTTGAGTTTTCTGTATAGTAGCTTAGTATCTACTATATACTCTACTTTGTATTCTAGTTTAGAACTAATGAGTTCTAGTAGAGACAGTAAGGGTCTTTGTTGTAAAGGAAAACTTGGATTATAATACTAAGACAACAGAGCCTTGTTAAACACTAAGTGTATGTGCTTCTATATTGTTAAAAGTTAGAGTTTGTAGACAGAGACACTAACCTTCTTTTTAATAATAAAGGGTCTGAAGCACTTGTTGTCCAACTTTTTTATTAGACAATCCAAGGTCAGATTAGTAGCTTCTAGTATAACTTTGTTACTAGACTAGTAATCCTTAGCTACAGATCTCTTCTAATCATAGTTCTACTTTATAACTTATACTACCTTTTTCAAAAGAGCTCATACATCCTCCTTAGTCTTGTGTATCCATTCTGTAAAGTCTGTTACAGATTCAGAACTACTGTTCTAGTTTAGAACTGTCCCCTAGTACAAATGTCTCTCATAGTTGAGAAAGAACAGAGACTGTCCTGTTATAGAGTATTACTAGTTATTATGTACAAATTCTACTAGAGCTAACTATTCAGACTAGTCTAACTACTAATGATTAATAAACATTCAGAGATAGAGCTTGATCTCCTGATTGACTTACTTAGTTTAACTATCAGTCTGTAGGTAATATATAGTAGAAGGGTTCCCTTGAATTCTGAGAAGTACATACAAGTTCTGTATGAATTTTAACTTGAATTATAGTCTACAATTGTGAATGAGCTTCTAAGAGAGTCTGTATAACTAGAAGACATGATCCTAATAGATACACACTATACCTTTAAAAGTGAGTTCCATTTAGGTCAGAACTGTATAAACTTACTTAGAGAATTAGTTAACAATTACACAAATAGTATTGTAACCCTAAGACTTAGGTAGCTTACTAATCAGGTCCACTAAGACTTCTTCCTAAGAGTGATCTAGGATTCAATACAAATGTAAGAGAGTCTGAACCCTTGTCTGGTAAGCTTTAGTCTGTTAGTATGTATTATAACTAGTTATGTACTTTAGGATTTCTCTCTGTATTCTTAACTACTAGTAGTTCTGAGTAATGAGTTCTTACATTTTGTGTCAGCCTGAATGTTCTACAGTTAGATTGTTATAATAAGCTTGAACAATGTCCTCCTACAGTTTCTGATTCTTTAGAATGTATAGTTAGCCTTCTTAGTAAACCTGTTTATTCTTATCCTCCTCCTAGTCTCTAGCCTACTTCTCTAACTACTTTACTATAACCTAGTCCTGTGTGTGTCTTAGAGCTTACTATATGTAGGTGACAAAGTCAACATTCTTAGATTTGAGTCAGATCTCTTAGATTGTCTTGAATGTAAAACAGGAATTGTTTAGAAGGACAAGATTTTTATTATTATTCTCCCCCCTTTTATAACCTACTTGTTTTAAGAGTAAATCAGCTTTTATTATTTGTGTTCTAGGTTTGTAAGTTAGTACAAAGTTGTAGTCCTACAGTTCTAACATTTAGTAGGCTTAACAGTAGTTAAGCTTCTAAGGTGTTTAGAAGTACTAGAGATTAAGGTGATTACTCTAAATCTTAAACTTCTGTATAGTACTAAGGAGATATTAACACTACTCCTTTAAGGAACAGACAATTGTAAGGAGTTCCTTATTATAAATAAAGTAGTTCTGTTCTATTACAAAGAGGGATTCTGATCAGAACACTATCAGACACTACTTTCTGTTAATGAACTAGAACAGTACTACTCTATTTGTAAAGTTGGAAGAGTTAGCTTTGACTCAGAACTTGTCTATAACTGTCAGAACTACTAATACAGGCTTACTAGTAATAGCCTACTTGAGAGACTTAAATGTAGACTACTACTAATCCCTCTATTACTAAGGAACATCTTTGCTAGTAAGATTGTGAAGAGGCTGAGTAATAGTACTAAAGCCTTAAATAAAGTATTAGTAGTAGTTTACAAACTTAAGGAATACTTAGACCTGTTTCAGGTTCTAAGGTTGTAACTAGTTCTAAACTGTAGTTACCTTTACTGAATCTATACAGACCTCTCCTCTACCAATTACAAAGCCTAGATAATCTACTAACTCCTGTATAAAAGAACACTTTACTTTTTAGAGAAACAGTTTATTATCTTAGAGCTACTGTAGAACTGCTTGAATCAGTCAGTAATAGTACTCAACTGTCTGAGTAAAGATTAGAATGTTGTCTAAATACACACTAACATACTCTAAGTTAATCAGATCTGTAAGAATGTGATTCATGAATAACTAGAATGTTGTAAGTAAGTTAGTTAGTCTAAAGAACATTATAGTTAGTTTGTACAATCTACAATTAGTTTAGAATGTAGTCTTCTACTTATCTCTGTCTTAGATTCAAATATTATTATATCCTTATTAAATGTCTAACTTAGTAAAAACCCTAAATGTATACATCTTATTAATAAGCTCCTGAATCAGAGAGAGTAGTGAAACGATTGGCATCACACTAAGAACTGTACATCACATGCAGACAATCACAGTAATCAATTCTAAACACCCATGTGACTCATAGAAGCCTACTCTGAGAACACCCAACTATTCCACATTACAAGCATTTGTAAACAGAACCACAAGAGTGCACAGTCTCAGAATTGGCTTACACACATTGTTTTCTCCACAGGATGTACAGATCACATACTTATTACAGGCTCAGAACACAAGTTGCATTACAGTAAGTGGCTCAGCAAACCATTACATTATTATTGCCTGGATCAAAGTACTACAATCTTCCAATCAGATAGGACATTGGGGCAATCAAAGTGTTGATCTCAGGAGACTACTAGAAATCTCAGAACTCTCCACACTTTGTCTGTACCAATCAGATGATAATGGTATGAGAACCTTCTACTTCTTTTGATGTAAATCTTACTTTTCCCTTTTGCATAACATTTCCTGTGGCTAGAATACAGACTACTTAAATTTTCCTCATACATTTTCACCCCATTTTCTTCCAACCTTTGGCAAAAGGTTCTCTTATTTGTTCTTGTATATTTTGTTATTTTTCTCTTGTTCAGTCATAGCATTTCCCTGTTAGTACTATACTTTTCCAGAACTTGGAAAACTATAAATACAGCTACTCATGTACTAGATACAGAGGGAATTCAGATAGTTCACCCATCAATTTAGCTCTTGTCTCTTGTCTCAAAGTCCTCTAGCATGAGGCATAGTCTTAGTCTTCATTGTTTTCTGTATCAGATTGTTTGTTGTGTACTTTACAAAGTGTACTTTCTGTTATTCACATCACTCTTCTAAGGTTGCAACTGTGCCAGAAGAACTCACACCTGTTCAGAACCACTCTAGTCTCCTAAGACTTGTAGTTTAGCTCCCCCTTGAACTTAACAAATCACCTGTGATCTTCTCTTAGACACTTCACAGGAGTTTTATCTAGAGCCTACTGTGAGGGGGGTTTCCATAGTTAAACAACACAAGTTCTAACAGTTCTCAGCATCCTGAACAGGTTTCTCAGACACCAGCCTGTAGCCTTAGGTCAACTCAGTCACAGTCAGCACCAGTACCTGTATTGAGCAGAACACACAGATCTGCTAGAATCCAATTGTACTGTAAAATGTCTGATAGTCCAAACACTAGAAGTACAGAATCCAATATTGTAGAAACCTTAGAAACACTATTGGAACAGTAGAGCACTTGAGTCAGTAACAAAGAGGAGGAAGAAGAAGACATTGTAACATTATTACTCAATCCCTAAGTAATCAGTTTCTGAGTTTGTAACAAACTACTACATTTTACATTCCCAGAATTGTGTACAAGATTGCCAGCTACCCTACAACTTTCCCAAACTGTATCAGTATTGCAACTGACTGTAACTGGAACACTATGTTGTAGAAGAGCACAGTTGTCTCTACAGGAAACAGAGACAGTCCAGTAGCCAGTATTATTACTCTTACTAGTGACCAGTATATTGTTAGCAATGTAGCTCTAGTTACAGTAACAACAACTTGCAAGTGACACACAACTACTTTAGCAACTATAAGTAAACACACAAATTCTATTGTAACCAAGGCCTACAGTGTAGCTAATAGCTACATTGAATGTTCTGAAGCTGCCTTGTTGTAAAGCATGTGATGTACTGTCCTTTGACAGAACCAAGCCCTAAGAGTTACAGAGGTATTTTGTGGATGTGGAAAGTCTTACAAACAAATACAACATAGCTGGAGCAGATATCATTCTGCTTACAATGAAGTATGTGCCTGTAGAAGTAGAGGATTTGTGGAATAATACAGATAAAACGTCTTAGGATACATTTAAGACAGGAGTAATTGTGTATTACCCAAGTCTTAAGACAGGAGTACAATATGCTAGAAGTAACTTGGATACTGTAGTACAGAAATAGGCAGAGAGAGGAATTATGAATAGGGACGAATTGGGAACATACCACTAAGAGTTTACACTCATAGCAACCTATTTGACAACTAACAATAAACTGTTACTAGAGGAATCTTGCTATGTTTTTCTGTGTGTGTTCTGTAGAGTAATTACAGAAAAGCTGACACAGAAGTTAGAAATCAAGTATCCAGACTATAAGGACAGACTTGTGTACAATATTGTACAAGTTGTAGCTACAGTAGGGTCAATCCTTGAGGGATCTACACTCACAGCAGTTAGTGAATCAGATATGCTTGTGAGTCAGCCTGTGATTCTGGTCAAACAGGAAAAAGTTAATTTGACAAGTATTGTGGAAGTGCTTCAGAGTCTACAATTGTAAGTAGAGTTAATAAAGTAAGGCCCAAGATCAGGAGGAGGAGGATACAGTGGAGGTTCAAGTGGAGGATCAGGAAACAGAAGTTGTGTGTTTTGTGGAGAATCTGAACATTTTATATACAGTTGCTCAAAAGTGTTAGAATACATTACAAACAGGAAGTGTGTGTAGAGCCCAGACAATAAAATTATTATAGCTAATGGAAACACTATTTCTGGGATAGGCCAGACCTTGAAGGAAAAGGTTGATAGCCACTTTCTGTTGTTACAAATGTACTCTGTTAGTTTTGTACAGGCTGCACCAGTTGTAGCACACAGTCTAGGAGCTCCTGTACTAGTTACAATGGTAGAGGTTGATGAAGAAGAAGAGGAGGAGGTGGAGAACCTTACAGAGCTCAAAAGGCTTAAAGTAATACTAGGAGAAGCCTGTAAGAAGGTTGTAGAACAATCAAAAGTGAAGAATGTAAAGGGGAAGGGAAAGTAAGAGTATGATTACAAAGTAGTAAAACCTGTAGAAATCAGACCAGTGCTAGTGACTATGTAGTGAGACACAACTGGAACAAAGGAGTACTTGTACTACTACATTGCACCAATTGAGGACCTGGAAATAGCTGGAAGAGTTTTAGATTGTAGCTTGGACTAGGAAGTGTGTATTATATAGTAGGAGTTACTTACATTGTCTCTAGAGCTTTGTAAGAAGACTTGCAAATTAGTTACATCAAGGTGTCAAACAGATAGAAACACTGTGTTCTACAGTAGAGAACTGTCTGTTACAGGATTGAACATTTGTGTACTGTAGTAGTGTTGTAACATATTAGCAGAAGTCAACCATTTGCTTCTACTCTGTATGCTTGAGGTATTAGTAGACAGAAAAATTGAGGTAGATTGTGTGCTGGACCAGGGTTCAAGTATGAACATAGTTTGAACTGATGTATAGGAAGCATTGAAGATTCTGTTAGATTACAATATGGCTGTTATGCTTGAAACAGTAGACACAGGTCAGGGATCAACTGTAGAACAGATTCTGAGGTTGTGACTCTCTATGAGAATGCTTCACATAGATATCACAGTACAAGTTGTGTAGAAAGCTCTGTTCAGGATCTTGCTAGGTAGACTGTTCTTTGTGACTACAGAATGTGAAACCAAAGATTTTGTAAATAGAGAGTAGTATATAACACTTTGGGACCTGAATGATCCATTCAGGAGGTGGTCTCTGTCTACTAGAGTGAGGACACTGTGATACAAGCCAGAGACAGATTTTTGAGAAGTGTCAAGGAACTAGAAACACTACAATTCTGGGGAGATGCATATATGACAAGCAGATTAGGAACAAACAAGCAGAAGAGTAATAGTAAGGTAATGATTCTATACAGAGGAAGAGACAAAGGAAATAGAGTAAATGTGAGAAAGGATTACAGTCATAGATCATGAGTCACAGAATCATGAATGATAGAGGTAGTAGAGTCACAGAAGTTAGTAATTCTCAATACACTAGATGACAAACTCAACACAGTTTTGTAGGCTTACAAGAAAGTTGCAAATAAGGTGCACCCTATACTTGGAGTGCTTCCAGAGGAGTTCTGCATAGTCAGACAACAGCACCCTAATCCTCTAGCCAGAATGCCTATATTACTAACAATACTACAGCCCTTTGTACCTACTAGCCAACTTACAGAAGAACAGATGCAAGCAATTAGAGAATTGTGATTAGGATTCCTATAGTCAGAAGAATGGAAACTTGCAGAAAACCTATTAATGCTACAGTCAGAAGTGTTTGTGTGGATGGAAGAGGAGTAAGGAACATTGGACCCTACATACTTCAATCCTATTCAAATTCCAACTGTAGAGCATGTA
Organism: Fomitiporia mediterranea MF3/22; assembly: GCF_000271605.1. Taxonomy (NCBI): domain Eukaryota; kingdom Fungi; phylum Basidiomycota; class Agaricomycetes; order Hymenochaetales; family Hymenochaetaceae; genus Fomitiporia; species Fomitiporia mediterranea. Next base: position 4,130,507 of record NW_006760391.1, on the reverse strand, counting down.
CTATAGGTAGAGAAAAGTATTCCAATCACACACAGAATTGAGAAGAGGGTGATTGAGTTGTTGAAGGAGAAGTTGTGTAACAGAGTGATAGAACTGTCAAATTCCTCCTATTAATTACAATGGTTTTGTGTTACAAAGAAAGACAGAGTATCCTTATGATTTATTATTGATTTGTAAAGGTTAAACACAGTTATGATAAAGGATACAGCTGT
>NW_006760391.1:4129270-4130275 GCF_000271605.1 Fomitiporia mediterranea MF3/22 | reverse complement strand
CTACAGCCCTTTGTACCTACTAGCCAACTTACAGAAGAACAGATGCAAGCAATTAGAGAATTGTGATTAGGATTCCTATAGTCAGAAGAATGGAAACTTGCAGAAAACCTATTAATGCTACAGTCAGAAGTGTTTGTGTGGATGGAAGAGGAGTAAGGAACATTGGACCCTACATACTTCAATCCTATTCAAATTCCAACTGTAGAGCATGTACTATAGGTAGAGAAAAGTATTCCAATCACACACAGAATTGAGAAGAGGGTGATTGAGTTGTTGAAGGAGAAGTTGTGTAACAGAGTGATAGAACTGTCAAATTCCTCCTATTAATTACAATGGTTTTGTGTTACAAAGAAAGACAGAGTATCCTTATGATTTATTATTGATTTGTAAAGGTTAAACACAGTTATGATAAAGGATACAGCTGTTCTGCCAAACATAGAACTAATCACAGAAAGCTGTAGAGGTTGTGTATACTATACACAACTCAATTTGCATATTGTGTTTGATTAGAGGAGTTTGGATGAGTAGTCTAGAGATCTGACAATGTTCCAGACACTTCTAGGGACATTTTGCTTGACAGTATTGCTAATGGGTTACACCAACTCAGTACAGGTTCTACATAATGACTTAGTGTTTATTCTTTGTAACAAGATTCTGAATGTTACAAACCTATACACAGACAATGTTCTAGTAATTGGACCCTACTTGAGATATGAGAAAGTAGACAGAATGGAGGAAACACTTCCTAAGAACGAGAGAATATGGAAGTTTGTTTATGAGTATCTGATGGATGTAAACCAGATTTTGCAGAGAGTGAAAGCTGTAGGAGGGACGTTTTCTGGAAAGAAGATGACACTTTACAATGAATCTACAATATTTGTTGAGCATAAGCTGATGTATTTAGGGAGAGAGGCTGAAGAATTGTGAATACAGAAGGTTAGGGATTGGCTGCCTTGTGAGAGTGTTACAGAAGTATGGGGATTTCTTAGAACAGTAGGAGTGCTT
>NW_006760391.1:4120108-4129250 GCF_000271605.1 Fomitiporia mediterranea MF3/22 | reverse complement strand
CAATGGTTTTGTGTTACAAAGAAAGACAGAGTATCCTTATGATTTATTATTGATTTGTAAAGGTTAAACACAGTTATGATAAAGGATACAGCTGTTCTGCCAAACATAGAACTAATCACAGAAAGCTGTAGAGGTTGTGTATACTATACACAACTCAATTTGCATATTGTGTTTGATTAGAGGAGTTTGGATGAGTAGTCTAGAGATCTGACAATGTTCCAGACACTTCTAGGGACATTTTGCTTGACAGTATTGCTAATGGGTTACACCAACTCAGTACAGGTTCTACATAATGACTTAGTGTTTATTCTTTGTAACAAGATTCTGAATGTTACAAACCTATACACAGACAATGTTCTAGTAATTGGACCCTACTTGAGATATGAGAAAGTAGACAGAATGGAGGAAACACTTCCTAAGAACGAGAGAATATGGAAGTTTGTTTATGAGTATCTGATGGATGTAAACCAGATTTTGCAGAGAGTGAAAGCTGTAGGAGGGACGTTTTCTGGAAAGAAGATGACACTTTACAATGAATCTACAATATTTGTTGAGCATAAGCTGATGTATTTAGGGAGAGAGGCTGAAGAATTGTGAATACAGAAGGTTAGGGATTGGCTGCCTTGTGAGAGTGTTACAGAAGTATGGGGATTTCTTAGAACAGTAGGAGTGCTTTATGTTTTTATTCAAAATTACACAAAGTTAGTACAACCACTCAATCAACTCACACAAAAGAACTTGATATTCAATTAGAATGACAAAGCACAGAAATCTATAGACACACTCAAGGAAGTAGTTTTACATTACCCTACACTAATGCTAATTGACTACAAGTTAGAGTATCCAGTAGTTTTAGTAGTAGATTTGTCTATCATCAGAGTAGGATAGTATATTAGTCAGGAGCACCTGGATTGTAAACAGAGAATAAATCAATTTGGATTGATTAACTGGAATGTAACACAAGCACAATATTTGTAAGCAAAAATAGAGCTGTTTAGACTTTATCATACACTTTACACATTGTACATATATCTTATAGGTGTTAAGAGATTAATTGTGGAAATGGACACTTCATACATAAAGGGAATGATCAATAAGCCTGACCTACAACCTAATGCTACAATCAATTGCTAGATAGTCAGTATTTTGCTATTCAATTTCAAGTTCTGCTACATTCCTACATCAGACTTCAAGTGTACAGACAGATTATTGTGACACTGAGTAGCACTCAAAGACCCTCTAGACAACAACACCTATAAAGACTGGATTGATGAGTCATACAGATTTTACACAGTAGAAATAGAATCTACACAACACAGACATTAGCTGGAAACTTGTAGGTCTACAGAACACAAAGCTTTGTTAGTTGAGTGTGTAGAAACACAGTCCCAGGTTTCAGATACAATACACTAGGAGACACACAATAACATTATTGACAAATCATTTTAAGTAAACAAGGATGTGCTACAGGCAACACATTCTGGTAGACTACAATGTAGATTATTCCTGGAAGTCATTATTCTGAAACAGAACTGGAATTGGATACGTTGAGATAAACTAGAACAACCTAATCCAGAACACAGAAGAGTAGAAGATGAAGCAGACAAAGGACTACAGGAGCAGGAACCTGGAGGAGAGTCTTACAGAGTTGTGGGAACTGAGGAGGTAGAGAGAGCAGATGACAAAGCAGAGGGTGACAATCTAGAGCTGATAAGGGTTGTGTGTAGTATCTGTAGTAATGAGACTGAGGGTTTGGATGTAACAGTAGAATGATTCCCACAATCACTAACTACTAAAAGCTAAGAAGTAAGACTGAAGGCTGTGAAAGAGTATCTTGGCCTGCTCTACAAACCAAGTAGAATTGTAGACACTGATTTTCCAACATTTATACAATACACTGTACAGTTCTTTGTATGGAACAACAAGATTTAGTATTGAGGTCCTAAAGGAAAGTATTGGATTGTACTGGATAAGGACAGGAGATGGGAGTTGGTTAGGATAGTACACAAAGACTTAGGACACAAGGGAATCTTTGTAGTACAAGCTTGTTTACTGGATTGGTTCTAGTGGCCATCTCTTACAGAAGATGTTAAGTACTTCATTAGGACTTGTCATACATGTCAGACTCAGCAGATGTAACAAGTACTGATTCCACCAAGTATTCCAGAGATTGTACTACTTTTCCAAAAGATCCACATAGATACAAAGGTTATGCCAAAAGTAGGAAGATTCTGATATATTGTGTACACACACTGTTTGTTATCAGGGTATCTAGAGTTTTGTATGCTTTGTACAGAGAACAGAAGGACAATAGGACAGTTCATCTTTGAGGAACTTCTATACCAATATAGGGTATGTTCCAAGCTTGTAACAGACAACAGAATGTCTTACATTGTAGCACTGGACTACTTGTAAGAACAGTACCACATCAATCATATTTGGATTTCTGTGTATAACTCCTGTGTGAACAGAATTATTGAGTGGAAACACTTGGACATACAGGAAGCAATTGTAAAGACAGTAGGAGATAATATTGGACATTAGTATAAGTACATACATTCTGTGTTCTAGACAGAGTAGATTACAATTCAGAAAGTGACTGGATATTCTCCTTATTACCTTGTTCATGAAGTAGAACTAATATTACTGTTTGACCTAAACAAGGCAATGTATTTGGTTCCACCCAAAGGATCACTACTAACAACAGAGGAACTAGTAGCAATACAAGTACAACAATTGTAGAAGAGACTAGACAACCTTACACAAATGATGGAATGTGTTCAGAAAGCCTACAAAAGATATGCAAAGCAATTTGCAGAAGTCAATTGTAATTGGATCAAGGACTACAACTTTGCCCCAGGTATACTAGTACTAATCCACAATTTGAAAGTGAGCCACAACTTAGGACAAAAGATGAAACTGTGATACCTCAGACTGTTTGTAGTAGTGTAAAGAACAAAAGGGAATGCTTATGTTGTAGCAGAACTGGATGGAGCAGTGGCCAAGTTATGTATTGTAGTGTTTTGCTTAATTCTGTATTTTCCATGTTCATGTTTAACAGTTCCTATCTTACATCTTATTAAGGCTGTAGAACTAATGCTAGAAGACATAGAGCTGTACAGGACTAGTTGTAAGGATACAGATGATCTAGACAACTGTGCTTTGGATGCTATGTTTGAAGTAGAACCAAGTAGAGAAGTCATAGACTCCTGATCTGAGAATGTGCAATTTTTCAATATACCCTCCTAGTCTTGTACAGGAAACTAAAACATAAGGGTTGATTCCCTACCAACAAAACCTAACAGTTGTGTAAATCTGTAAATACTGTGTTCAACCACAGTTCCCTATACTTTGTTACATTTTATATTCACATACTTCCAATCTTCCATTACATTCCTTCTCATTTACAATAAATTGTAAAAAGCCTATACAACATTCTATAAGTATATAAACCTTTATACAAATTATGATTCTTTTCCACCTATTCCCATCCTATTCTACTAGTTCTATACATAATTCATAAAAATATCCATCCATCCATTCCATTCCTCTTAACTCTCTATTTTATCTATTTTCCTATCCATTCTATCCATTTCTGTTCTATTCTGTTTATTCCTTACATTTCCAGTTTTTTTTTCATAAAAACAAAACTGGACTTTTATTTCTCTACTTTCTACCCTGTTCTATTTCCTACTCTAACTCTTCCACCCTACTATCTACAGAGGCTTCTACTACTATAGCTAAGAAGTTAATACCCTACCTTAGAGCTATAATCTTTGTATCAAACTTGTTCTTCATTGTCATCAGCTACAACTCTAGGTTGTTCAGCTCCTTAGTCATCTGTGAGTAGAGGTTACAGACTGTTCTGGCTTTACTATGTGTGATTAGAGGAATGATGGAACACAGGTTCTAAGTTGTACTGTACAATTCTACAGTTTGCCCCCTAGTCTTACACTAGATTCCCTTCAGGCTACATTTAGAGTGGTAGAATATGTACACTGTACACTAGTTTTCTACACAAATGATCACTATTGACACAGTCAAAAATAAGATTGAAACAGACTTACTCAGATTACTATAATACAGTCAATCTATTATAGTCTAGTAAGTAGATTCCTAAGAACTCTTGTACCTCTCTGTACACTTTACACACTCAGGTGTGTGGAAGACTATTCCCTCTGTCTAATCCAGAGGGATATCCTCATCCTCCTTGCTTAAAGACTCTACTACAACCTTCTAGTTTTTCACACATGTTTCCTTACTAAAGACTAGAATCTTCACCTCTATAATAGTACACTTCTTACTTAGGAGTACTAGTACTGGCTCTAGACAACAAAATGGAGTCAGTATACTTAGAAAATCAACTACCTCTCATCTATATTACCTTTTTCCTTACTTTTGTTCTCTTTCTTCTTTTCTAGCTTTGTAACTACTTGAGAAACTAGGAGAAACATTATATTAGCTTAGTACAATTTGTTAGCCATACTTGTACTTACTAACTATGACTTGTTTCTCCTTCCTATCCCTTCTTACATTAACCTTCTCTTTCTCTACAACTGGCTTTTTCTTTTCCAGTTTTACAACTTCTTTAGAAACTAGGTAAAGACAATATTAGTAGTATACAATTTGTTAACTATACATTTAATTTGTACTTAGCTTGTTCCCCTTTTCTACTACTACCTTCAACCTTTCTGCATTTGTAACAGTATTAGAACCTGTGTAAACAGTTAGTTATTATATACAATTTGTTAGTTATACTTGTACACATACTTTTAAACTCCTCCTTTTCCTTCCTATCCTTCTACTTTATTACTGACTATACTAAGACTGTAGCCTTCTCCTTCTCCTTCTCCTTCTCCTTCTCCTTCTCCTTCTCCTTCTCCTTCTCCTTCTCCTTCTCCTTCTCTCTCTCCCTCTCCTTCTCCTTCTCCTTTCCCCTCTTCTTCTCCTTCTTTACCTTAGTTTAAGCCTCTTCCTTAACCTTAGTCTGTATTACTTTCTTAGTCTCTACCTTTACTTTAGCCTTAGTAGTAGCTTCATCCTCCTTTACTTTTACAAGCTCCTCTACTGTTACCTTACAATCTACAAGATGTTCTGTGTTAGTAGACAGATCAGAAATTAGGAAATAAGAGACTTACTACTAGATTGACCCTCTACTAGTACAGACAAAACCTTCTTACCCTCTGAATTATTATTATTGTGAGTATTATTGTTTAAGCTCTCTTTGTCTTCAGACTCAGAATCTGTAGTCAATCCATTAGTTTCCTCCTTTATAACCTTATCCTCTAGTTTGTTTTCTGTGTCAGAACCTGTAGAGTATATTAGTATATAAGCTAGAGACAATACACTTTACAGAGGTACTTACTAAGTGTACATTTAACTAGCTTATTATTTATGTCTATTCCCTTACTAGCTACTACATTATTATACACACAATTTCTAAGGAAAATCACAAAATCAGTATAAAAAGAGTAGAAAAGAGTACAACACTTACTGTCAGATTTGCTAGAGAGTAGTAATGACATAGTAAGAGTGATGGAAGGAAGTAGAAAGAATAAGTAATAATGTTCATACACATACAGAACTTACATTCAGCCTACTAATTATTAAATCAACTATGTGACTGTAGACAGTCACAAGCAGACATGCTAGGAGATGAAACAATCAGCATTATACTAAGAACTGTACATTACATACAGACAATCACAGTAATCAATTCTAAACACTTATGTGACTCATAAAAGCCTACTCTAAGAACACCCAACTATTCTACATTGTAAGCATTTGTAAACAGAACTGTAAGAGTGTACAGTCTTGGAATTGGCTTGTACACATTGTTTTCTCTACAGGATGTATAGATTATGTACTTATTACAGGCTCAGAACACAAGTTGTGTCACAGTGAGTGGCTCAGCAAACTATTACATTATTATTGCCTGAATCAAAGTACTACAATCTTCCAATCAGATAGGACATTAGGGCAATCAAAGTGTTAATCTCAGGAGACTACTAGAAATCTTGGAACTCTCTACACTTTGTCTGTACCAATCAGATGATAATAGTATGAGAACCTTCTACTTCTTTTAATATAAATCTTGCTTTTCCCTTTTGTATAACATTTCCTGTAGCTAGAATGTAGACTACTTAAATTTTCCTCATACATTTTCACCCCATTTTCTTCCAACCTCTGGCAAAAGGTTCTCTTATTTGTTCTTGTATATTTCATTATTTTTCTCTTGTTCAGTCATAGCATTTCCCTGTTAGTACTATACTTTTCTAGAACTTGGAAAACTATAAATACAGTTACTCATGTACTAGATACAGAGGGAATTCAGATAGTTTACCTATTGATTTAGCTCTTGTCTCTTGTCTCAAAGTCCTCTAGTGTGAGGCATAGTCTTAGTCTTTGTTGTTTTCTGTATCAGATTGTTTGTTGTGTGCTTTACAAAGTGTACTTTCTGTTATTTACATTACTCTTCTAAGGTTGCAACTGTGCTAGAAGAACTTGCACCTGTTCAGAACTACTCTAGTCTCCTAAGACTTGTGGTTTAGCTCCCCCTCAAACTTAACAAATCACCTGTGATCTTCTCTTAGACACTTTATAGGAGTTTTAGTAGGTACTTGTTTTTAACAGTACCTTTATTAAAATAATAATAGTTCTAAACTAGACAGAGCTTCCTATCTTTCTTTTTAACAAAGAAGAAAGAGGAGACTATAAAGGACTTTAAGGGTTAGATCTAGCTATTCTAAAGATTTTCCTAAAGAAACTTGTTAAGTACCTCCTACTTGTCTCTGTTAAGTAAGTAGACCTTACAATCCTTAGGTTAGAAACTCTTAGTTAATTTAATTGTATAGTTCTAAAGATAGTGTTTAAGAAGCTAGTTGAATTCCTCTTTACTAAAGACTTTAGGAAACTCTCAGACAAAATCTAGCAGGCTAGGTCTATGTGTATTCTAGAGTAGAGTTATTCTAAGAGGGTTCTAAACTAGTTCTGTCTTAGACATTCTTCAGATTGACTCTGTTCTATCTTAACTAGAATATGTGTTCACATATTTATTCTAGTTGAAGAAGAACAACTAGTCACCTTCATCAGAACTGTTAGTAACATTAGAAGTGTTTGTATCTACTTAGGACAGTAGTATAAGATAGTTACAAGACTTAAGACACTAATTAAACACAAGTGTCTACTCTAACTAGTTAATAGTAGAGTTGTAAGCCTTAAGCTATTTGAATCTAATAAAGACATCTGTCTTTCTAAGGTTAGTAACTCTAAACTTAATACTTTCCTTATAATTCTAAATGGTCATCTGTAGTTAGACAAACTCAGTAATCTAACTATTCTAGTTTAGGGTTCTGTCTATATTGTATACTAGAATTAGAAGTAGAATGTATTAAGTAGAGAGATAGTGTTCTTATACAAAGACCTTATTAATGTACAAACTAGTGTATCTACTATTTACTAGAGCTATTGTTTAAATCTGAGAGGATCCTAAGAAGGGAGCTAAGAGGACAGGAACCTAGAGCTAGTGTCTAAAGTATCCTCTAATAAATTACTACTTGTTCTGAAGGGAATATACAGCTTGTACAGCCTTATTGTCTAAGAGGGTAAGTATATATACTAACATTTCCTTATTAACCTCTCTCTTTCAACAAGGACAGACCTATGTCCTCAACTGTGAACTCAGTTAAGACTATCCTTACTTAATACTATAGACAAACTACTAAGTAGTAAACAGGGCTAGATAGTGTTCTAAACATTCTAGAATCTTGAAACACAGAAGTAGTAAGTTAGATTGTACAGATTTAGACTCAGATAAAGTGTAAAGAGAGGAATCAAAAGAATCAGAAGAAATAAGAGAACTATCTACTTCTGTTTTCAACTTTTTTCTTTTTAATAAATAATTTTGTTAATTTACTTTTTCTACTTTTTCTACTTTTCTTACTTTATTTACTTCTAATCCTACAGTGTTTATTAAATCAAAAGTAACTGTTAAAAAATCTGAGTCATAGCTCTTCAGTACTACATTCACTGTTAGGCCTCTACAAAATCCTAAAGTATGTAGTCAGAATCTAAGAGTTCTAAAGTGACTTTCAGATTTACAGAAAAGGCTTCTTACTACAAATCCTACTTGTTACTTGTTATTACTCTAATAACCTGACAGATATACTATTACTTCTGTAGACAGTCCTTAATTTAGTGTCCTGACTTTCTGTAAGTAAAGTATACTCCTTACTTTTAAGCTTCTCTAATGTCTATTAGAACAGATTAATTACAAATTATAAGTAGATTAATCTGAGAGCTCAGAACTGTTAGAGCTAAACACATGTACAAGCATTCTGTACAGACTTGACACATTTAAGATGTAGCTTAGTCAAAGGAAATAGTGTGTGTTTTCTACTTAGTGTAAGTAATCAGTTCTAACATTATTCTAAGAATCTTATTAACTAGTTCTAGGTAGAGAGCTTTTTCAAGTATTCTAATAAGAACATTATTAAACTCAAGTGTGAATCCTACCTTCTAGGCCAGGATATTAAACTCCTGAAAGAAGGTATTAGTAGAACATTTGCCCTGTTACAGGGACACAAGCTTGTTCTACACATTATACTTCTTATTCAGATTAATAAAGGAAGTATAGAGCTGTCTTATAAATTCTGAATACAACTTGTTATTCTAAAGTCAGATTAGACTTCTAATCTAATAGCCTTTAATTTAGTTCTGGACCTAGGTGACTGTATTGTCTTCCTTTATAAAGGAGAGGACAAATAGGACACAATTAAGATCTGAGAATAGATTAGTTAAAGTAGTAACTATATATAGTTTGACTTAGTACTAGAAGTCCTTAAAGTACTGTCTATTAAAGTCTAAAGGGTAGACTATATACACTTTCTTTCTAGAGTAGGTTACAACTTTTAGAACAATTAGAATAAGTTCTGAAAGGGTTAAGAGTATATAGTTAGTAAAAGCCTCTTAAATAAAGGTCTATACATATTAAGCTAGGTCTACTTACAACTACTAATTTAGTAGGACAGTAGGAGTAGTAGTTAGTGTAGGAGGGTCTATATTTATACTATAAAGGAATCAACACTAAACTAAAAGGGGTAATGAATAGAAGAAGAGTGGTAAAAGTTTAAAAGGGTTTAGA
>NW_006760391.1:4100175-4119293 GCF_000271605.1 Fomitiporia mediterranea MF3/22 | reverse complement strand
GACACAATAGTAAGTACTAATACCTGAAACATAGGAGAGCTGTAGAGTAGTAATAAGTAGTCTTGATCTAATGTTAGTAACAGTATAGAGGGGACCTGAAGGCTTAGTAAGAGGACTCAGGCTACAACTATTTTACACAATAGAAATATAGAATGTGAGTACTAGAATATAGTCAGAACTTGTAAAACAGACAGAGAGAGAGAGTAAGACAAGAGTAGAGTATATAGAGAATGTTAGTAACAGTGTAGAGAGGACTTGAAGGCTTAGTAAGGGGACCCAGGCTATAACTATCCTACATAATAGAAATACAGAATGTAAGTACTAGAACATAGTTAGAACTTGTAAAACAGACAAAGAGAGAGAGTGAGACAATAGTAGAGTATATAGAGTAAGTCTAAGAGTATAAAACTATCTAGAGTAGACAAGATTAAGACTATAGGACTAGTCTGATCTTGTATGCCTATATATACTAAACTATACAAGAGTACTCAGAGAGTATGAGTTACTAAGAATAATAAGTTACAAAGAATAAAAGAAAGGAAGGTTAAAGATAAAGGTACAAAGAATAAAGGGATAGACAAAGGGTAAGAGACTATAGAATAAACAAAGAATGAAAGAGTAGTCAAAGGAATAGAATGATAAAGTAAGGAGGGGTAGTAGTAAGAGTTAGTATATATATAGTTTATAGACAGTACCTTTAAGGGACAAAAGTCCTGAGTTCTAGTATAAAAGAGTGTAGAACCCTTAGAACTAAAGGTATAAGAGTAGAGAACCATAACATTACCCCCCCTCTAAAACCAATCATCCTGATTAGTAAACATTAGACTTAGTTAGTAGCTTAAACATAGGTTAGAATAGTAGAGCTTAAAAATCTGTAAGACTGAGTTTGTACAGAGTACTAGAATGAAGCTAATAAAAGTCTTAGATTACCTTAGTAGTATGAGTAAGATTCTTAGTAGGTTCCTAAGTGTGTTCTTCAACTGAGTATCCCTTCTAGTAGATAAGGAACTTAAGCTTTCTGTATACTAGCTTAGTATCTACTACATACTCTACTTTGTATTCTGGTTTAGAACTAATAAGTTCTAGTAGAGGTAGTAGAGGTCTTTGTTGTAAAGGAAAACCTAGATTATAGTACTAAGACAGTAGAATCTTGTTAAACACTAAGTATATGTATTTCTATGTTACTAGAAGTTGAAGTTTGTAGACAGAGGTACTAACCTTCTTTTTAATAACAAAGGGTCTAAAGTACTTGTTGTCCAACTTCTTCATTAGACAATCTATAGTCAGATTAGTAGCTTCTAGTATAACTTTGTCTCTAGGCTAGTAATCCTTAGCTGTAGATCTCTTCTAATTATAGTTCTACTTTATTATTTATACTACTTTCTCTAAAAGAGCTTGTGTATCTTCTCTAGTCTTGTGTATCTGTTCTACAAAGTCTGTTACAGATTTAGAACTACTGTTCTGGTTCAGAACTGTCTCTTAGTACAAATGTCTCTCATAATTAAGGAAGAACAGAGACTGTCCTATTATAGAGTGTTACTAGTTATTGTGTACAAATTCTGTCAGAGCTAACTATTCAGACTAGTCTGACTACTAATAATTGATAAACATTCAGAGATAGAGCTTGATCTTCTGATTGACTCACTCAGTTTAACTATTAGTCTGTAAGTAATATGTAATAGAAGAGTTCTCTTGAATTCTGAGAAGTATATACAAGTCTTACATAAATTTTAACTTGAATTGTAGTCTGTGATTATGAATGAGCTTCTAAGAGAGTCTGTACAACTGAAAGACATAATTCTGATAGATACATACTATACCTTCAGAAGTGAGTTCTGTTTAGGTTAGAACTATATAGACTTGCTTAGAGAATTAGTTAACAATTATACAGATAGTATTGTAACCCTAAGACTTAGGTAGCTTACTAATCAGGTCTACTAAGACTTCTTCCTAAGAGTGATCTAGAATCTAATACAGATGTAGGAGAGCTTAAACTCTTGTCTAGTAAGCCTTAGTCTGTTAGTACATATTATAACTAGTTATGTACTTTAGGATTTCCCTCTACATTCCTAACTATTAGTAGTTCTGAGTAATAAGTTCCTGTGTTTTGTGTCAGCCCAAATGTTCTATAGTCAGATTATTATAATAAGCTTAGATAATGTTCTTCTACAGCTTCTAATCCTTCAGAATGTATAGTTGGCCTTCTTAGTAAACCTGTCTATCCTTATCCTCCTTCTAATCTCTAGCCTACTTCTCTAACTACTTTACTATAACCTAGTTCTGTATGTGTCTTAGAGCTTACTGTATATAGGTAATAAATTCAACATTCTTGAATTTGAGTTGAATCTCTTAGATTGTCTCAGACATGAAACAGGAATTGTTTAGAAGAACAAGATTTTTGTTATTATTCTCCCTCCTTTTATAACCTACTTGTCTTGAGAGTAAATCAGCTTTTGTCATTTATGTTCTAGGTTTGTAAGTTAGTACAAAGTTATAGTCTTACAGTTCTAACATCTAGTAAGCTTAACAGTAGTTGAGCTTCTGAGGCACTTGGAAGTACTAGAGATTAAGATGATTACTCTAAATCTTGAACTTTTGTACAGTACTAAGAAGATATTAATACTACTCCTCTAAGGAATAGACAATAGTAAGGAGTTCCTTATTATAGATAGGGTAGTTCTGTTCTGTTATAAAGAGGGATTCTGATTAGAACACTATCAGACACTACTTTCTGTCAATAAACTAGGGCAGTACTACTCTATTCACAAAGTTGGAAGAGTTAGCTTTAACTTAGAACTTGTTTATAACTGTTAGAACTACTAATACAGGTTTACTAGTAATAGCTTACTTAAGAGACTCAAACACAGACTACTACTAATCACTCTATTGTTAAGGAACATCTTTGCTAGTAAGATTGTGAAAGGGCTAAGTAATAGTACTAAAGCCTTAAATAAAGTATTAGTAGTAGTTTACAAACTTAAGGAATACTTACACCTGTTTCAGGTTCTAAGGTTGTAGCTAGTTCCAAACTATAGTTACCTTTACCAGATCTATACAGACCTCTCCTCTACTAATTACAAAGCTTAGATAATCTACTGACTCTTGTACAAAAGAATACTTTACTTCTTAAAGGAACAGTTTATTATCTTAGAGCTACTGTAGAACTGCTTAGATTAGTCAGTAATAGTACTCAACTGTCTGAGTAAAGATCAGAATGTTGTCTAGATACATACTAACATACTCTGAGTCAATCAGATCTGTAAGAATGTAATTCATAAATGACTAGAATGTTGTAAGCAAGTTAGTTAGTCTGAAGAACATTACAGTCAGTTCATACAATTTATAATTAGTTTAGAACACAGCCTTCTACTCATCTCTGTCTTAGATCTGAATATTATTGTATTCTTATTAAATGTCCAACTTAGTAAAAACCCTAAATGTATGTATCTTATTAATAAGCTCCTAAATTAGAGAGAGTAAGTACTTATTTTTAATAGTACTCTTATTAAGACAATAATAATTCTAAACTAGATAGAGCTTTCTATCTTTCTTTTTGACAAAGAAGAAAGGGGAGGCTATAAGAGACTTTAAGGGTTAGATTCAGCTGTTCTAAAGATTTTCCTAAAAGAACTTGTTGAGTGCCTCCTACTTGTCTCTGTTGAGTAGCTAGACCTTACAATCCTTAGGTTAGAAACCTTTAGTTAATTCAATTATATAGTTCTAGAAACAGTGTTTAGGAAGCTAGTTGAATTCCTCTTTACTAAAGACTTTAGAGAACTCTTAAACAAAATCTAGTAAACTAGGTCTATGTGTGTTTTAGAGTAGAGTTGTTCTAAGAGGGTTCTAAACTAGTTCTGTCTTAAACATTCTTTAGATTGACTCTGTTCTACCTTAACTAGAATATATGTTCACATATTTATCCTAGTCAAAGAAGAACAACTAGTCACCTTTATTAGAACTGTTAGTAACATTAGAAGTGTTTGTATCTACTTAGAACAGTAGTATAAGATAGTTGTAAGACTTAGAACACTAATTAAACATGAGTGTCTACTCTAACTAGTTAATAGTAGGGTTGTAAGCCTTAAGCTATTTGAATCTAATAAAGATGTCTGTCTTTCTAAGGTTAGTAACTCTAAACTTAATACTTTCCTTATAATTCTGAATAGTCATTTATAGTTGGACAAACTTGGTAATCTAACTATTCTAGTTTAGGGTTCTGTCTACATTGTATACTAGGATTAGAAGTAGAACACATTAAGTAGGAAGGTAGTGTTTCTGTATAAAAGCCTTATTAATATACAAACTATTATATTTACTGTTTACTAGAGTTATTGTTTGAATCTGGAGGGATCCTAAGAAGGGAGCTAAAAGGACAGGAACTTAGAGCTAGTACTCAGAACATTCTCTAATAAATTACTACTTGTTCTGAAGAGAACATACAGTTTGTACAGCTTTATTGTCTGAGAGAGTAAGTATATACACTAACATTTCCTTATTAACCTCTCTCTTTTAACAAGGACAGACTCATGTCCTCAACTGTAAACTTAGTTAAGACTATTCTTACTTGATACTATAAACAAACTACTAAGTAGTAAACAGGGCTGGGTAGTGTTCTGAACATTCTAAGATCTTAGAATGTAGAAGTAGCAGGTCAGACTGTACAGATTTAGACTCAGATAAAGTATGAAGAGAAGAATCAAAAGAATCAGAAGAAATAAGAGAACTATCTACTTTTGTTTTTAACTTTTTTCTTTCTAATAAATAATTTTGTTGATTTACTTTTTCTACTTTTTCTACTTTTCTTACTTTATTTACTTCTAATCCTATATTGTCTATTGAATCAAAAGTGACTGTTAAAAAATCTGAGTTATAACCCTTCAGTACTGTATTTACTATTAGACCTTTACAAAATCTTAGAGTATGTAGTCAGAGTCTAAAAGTTCTGAGGTGACTTCCAGATTTGTAGAAAAGGCTTCTTACTACAAATCCTGCTTGTCACTTATTATTACTCTAATAACCTAACAAATATACTATTACTTCTGTAGACAGTTCTTAATTTAGTGTCCTGACTTTCTGTAGACAAAGTATACTCCTTACTTTTAGACTTCTCTAATATTTATTAGAACAGATTGATTATAAATTACAGACAGATTGATCTAAAGGCTTAAAACTGTTAGAGTTAGACACATGTGTAAGTATTCTGTACAGACTTAACACATTCAAGCTATAGCTTAGTTAAAGGAAATAGTACACATCTTCTACTTAGTGTAAGTAATTAGTTCTAGTATTATTCTAAGAATCTTATTAACTAGTTCTGGGTGAAGAGCTTTTTCAAGTATTCTAATAAGAACATTATTAAACCTAAGTATAAATCCTACCTTCTAGGCCAGAATATTAAACTCCTGAAAGAAGGTATTAGTAGAATGTTTGTCTTATTATAAAGATACAAGCTTGTTCTACACATTGTACTTCTTATTCAGATTAATAAAGGAAGTATAGAGCTGCTCTATGAATTCTAAATATGACTCATTGTTCTGAAGTCAGATCAGGCTTCTAATCTAATATTCTTTAATCTAGTTCTAAGCCTAGGTAGCTATATTACCTTCCTTTATAAAGGAGAGGACAAATAGGACACAATTAAGATCTGAGAATAGATTAGTTAAAGTAGTAGTTATATATAGTTTGACTTAGTACTAGAAGTTCTTAAAGAGCTACTTATTAAAGTCTAAAGGGTAGACTATATACACTTTCTTTCTAGAATAGGTTACAACTTCTGAAACAATTAGAATAGGTTCTAAGAGGGCTAAAAGTATATAGTTAGTAAAGGCCTCTTAGATAAAGGTCTGTATGTATTAAGCTAGGTCTGCTTGTAACTACTAATCTGGTAGAACAGTAGAGGTGGTAGTTAGTATAAAAGGGTTCATATTTATACTATAAAGGAATTAGTACTAAACTAAAAGGAGTAATAAATAGAAGAAGGGTGGCAAAAGTTTAAAAGAGTTTAGAAAGTTTAAAATTTAAAAATGTAAAAGGGTTGGGACAAAGAAAAGAGATTAACATAATAGTAAGTACTAATACCTAAAACATAAAAGAGTTATAGAGTAGTAATAAGTAGTCTTAATCTAATGTTAGTAACAGTATAGAGAGGACTTAAAGGTTTAGTAAGGGGACTCAAGCTACAACTATTCTATATAATAGAAATATAGAACACAAGTACTAGAACATAGTTGGAACTTGTAAAACAGACAAAGAGAGAGAGTAAGATAAGAGTAGAGTATATAGAGTAAGCCTAAGAGTATAGGACTATTTAGAGTAAACAAGATTAAGACTATATGTTAGAATGTGTATTCTTAGGTTATCACACAAGTAATGAGGGTGTAGACCCTGATAATGATATGTATTTAGTTAATAAAGTGTTCTTTTTATATTGTTCGTCTGTCTGTATGTCTCAGTTATCCAGAATATGTTTTTTATCTGATACATGTCTTGTATTGTGTATCCAATACATGCATCCAACACATGTATCTGTTCTGCTCTAATTAGTATTATCAGTTTACTAATACTATATTGTCTGTAAGACATGTTAACAGTCCCCTTCAAACATTTACAAGACCTAGCAAGTCTGTAAGGTGTTTGATCTTTGGAACATGCAATGCTTTAGTCAGAATGTCTGCCCTTTGGTTGTCTGTTTGAACATACTTTATATTAACAAGTTGTTCCTCAATGTAGCATTTAATAAAATTGTGCTGTAAGCCAATATACTTTGTTCTTGTTGAGTACTTCGTTTTGTCTGCTTCTATAGATTTAATTACTGCTTGGTTATTGTAATAAATATTTGTAGGTGCATCAGAGATCTACAGTATCTCATCTGCTAGGTATTATAATGCTATAGCTTCTTGTATACTGTTTGATAGCACTATTAATTCCACTTTGTACATAGATAAGGATACTAATTTCTGTCCTTTACTTGACCAAGATATAAGCAATTCTCCTAAGAAGAATGTGTATCTGGATATTACTTTATTATTTTCTTGTATCATACTGTCTACATCCATATAACCAGTTATGGAATCATGATTTCCTTGTCTGAATATTAACCATTTGTCTTTGGTTCCCTTTAAGTATTGCATGCAATGCACTACAGCATTATATTGTAACATGCTCAGGGATTTTAAGTATTTTGCAAGTAGAGATGTTATAAATGCTATGTCTGGTTGTGTACAATCTGCTATATATTGCAAGGATCCGACCATATTCATATACAGTATTTTGGACATAAATGCACGTTCATCTTCTGGTAGATTATCATCCATTACTAATAGTGTATTTGGTTGCATAGGCGTTTGCAAATTCTTTTTGTTTTGTAAGTTATATTGAGTTAATACGTTCTCAATATAATGTCTTTGTCTCATCATTATTGTCTGTTTGTTTCTGTTACGTTTGATTTCTATGCCTAGTAACCAATGTAATTCACCACTGTCTGTAATTTCTATATACAATCATAATGATTCTTTAATCATATTAATAACATTATTACTTTGCACAACAATAGTTATATCATCAACATGAATTAATAATATCACAATTGTCTGTTCATCCTTCTTTGCATAGAATACTGCAAAGTTATGTTCTGATTATATAAAGCTGATAGTATTAAGTATTCAGCATAAAGTTTTATACCAACATTGTCTAGCTTGTTTCAATCTGTATAATACTTTGCACAATCTTAATACTTGCCCAGGTTTTAACTTTACTAAGTTACCTGGTGGAGGTTTAATAAATATTATTTTGTTGTTGTTGAGTTCTCTGTTTAAGTATACAGATTTAACATCTATTTGATGTATCTTGTAGTTCTTTGAATATCCCCATACAATTACAAGTCTTATTGAAGATATGTGTGCAGTGGGTGCAAATAGATCATTATTATAATAATCTTTGCTGTCTTACTGAAATATTCCTTGTACAACTAATCTAGCTTTTTGTTTTTCAATAGAATTATCTACTAGACATTTTGTTTTATATACAAATTGTGTTCCAATAACATTTGCATTATTAGGAGGATATACTGTCTCCCATGTATTAGAGTGTATTAATTGTTGTACTTTGTTGTCCATAGCTTTATTCTAAAGCTCACAATCACTTCTATTGATTGCTTCTTTATACAATAATGGATCTGCCATTATTTCTGTATGTAGATTGTTAAATTCATTAAGATAACTCATAATATTTGTTTCATCAATGTATGATAAACCTTTTGAGTGTTTTCTAGGTAAATTCGTTTCACCTAAACGTTCTGTAGTTTTGCACTTTTGATTAGAGCATTGTAATGGTATTAATCTATCAGATTCTCAATTGGATTCGTCAGATTGAGTAGGCTGCTTGAAAACAGCTCGTCCTAGAGAAACGTATCAAAGATGTTTTATCACTTGAGAGCATTCTCCCTCACCAGATTCTGTTTCAGTGTGTGTTTGTCCTTTGTGTGCTTGGCCACAATAGTTGTTTTCATTGTCTAGATCTACTAGATCGGGTGGATTTGTATTTCTGTCAATGTCCAGTTTGTTTCCTTTGGTTTCTTCCAAGTCCCCTTCAATTTGTGAAGGTTTAGTATCTAGGAATTGTATGTTTTGTTTGATAGTTATTTTCCTATGATGCCAAGTAATATGGCCTTTAGAATTATCATTGAAACCTATCCATTGTCTGTAATAACCTCTGTCTGTTATTTTAGAAGGGTTTTTACTTTGTATTATTATGTATTGACCAAATTTGTGTATGTTATCAATACTAGTGTTATGTCTGTATTGTTTATAATAAGGAGTTGTGTATCCTATTGTACTCTAAGGAGTTCTATTATGAATGTATGCTTGTAGCATAGCCACTTCTGCCCATAAGCATAAAGGAATGTTCTGCAAAGTAATAGAGGCACGTATTTGTTTAAATATTGTTTTATGCATCTGTTCTACTACTCTGTTCTGTTGTAGTGTATGTTTAACAGTTAGTCTGGATTTTGTTCCTTGACTAATTAAATACTCTTAGAAGTATTTACCACAGAATACTGTATTGTTATCACTTTGCAATTGTTTTATTTGTATTCCATATTGTGTAAATATGTTTGTGCTCTATTGAACATACTGAGTATATGCATTGTCCTTCATCTGTAACTTTAATAAAGATACCCAACATGTTGCATCATCAACTAATGTTAATAGATATCAAATATTCTTATATCCTTCATGGGATACTGGACCTATTATATCCATATGAATTATATCACTGTAATTAGCACTTATTTCCAAAGATCTTGTTTTCAGTTGTACTGTCTGTTCAATGTTTGCTTTTATACAATCAACACATTGTTTTTCATTGAAGTTTATTATCTTTTAGGATAATATCATTGTATTGCTTTGTAATAAACATTTAATATAATCATAACTGATATGACCAAGACATTTATGTAAATTGTAAACACTGATTCTGCTCATGGAATTCATATAATGAGTGTTTCTTAATGCATATAAGTTATTTTCGAGTTTGATTGTTCCTATTTCATGTTGCTCATGATAAATAATACATTCTGATTGTTTGAACAAGAATGCAAAACCATTGTTGCATAATAATGCTTGACTTATAAGTAAAAAGTTTAAATCCGAATGATAATAAACATTGTTCAGTGTTATTTTATTTATTACAGGAATGTATGTATCTCCTGAATTTCCCTTTTTAATCTCTATGCACATATCTCTAGCCTTTGTAAGAGTTACTGTTGATTTGTTTGTGAGTGTAACTGTTACCAGGGATACGTTTTGTATGTCTGTGAGGCGAAAATAATACAGTGTAACATGTATTGTAGCACTAGAATCAATTATATCAATTGTATTAGGGATAAATTTATTTATTAATGCATTATTATTGTCTGAAATATTATTATAATGTACCCAATTTGCAAATGGGTCGTTTGCATTTGTGTTCACAATAGTATTTGCCTGCTGAGAGGCTAGTATCTCTGTCATTTCAACTTCTGGTACCTGTTTGATATACACACTTACATACACTGTAGTTGCTGCCAGTGCAGGCTTTGCTTCTGTTACTTCTACCACATTTGCTGAATGATTAACCTTTTTGGCTCAGGCATCTAGTGTCGATTGGGACAGTAATGTGCAGCAATCATGTGTGTAGTGCCCTGGGTTGCCACAATTATAGCATTTTGATACTAGAGTTGGTTTGCTTGTATTTTTATTAATTCCTTTATTTCTGCACATTTTTATCTTTTGTACAAAACATATTTGCCTGTCTATATATTGTAGGCTTGTTATTATTGTATTGTAGAGGATTTTTAATGTGAAAATCGTTAAACGCTTGATGTAGTACTGTAATAAGTCTTTACAGCTTAATAGGTTAATACTCAGATTCAGGTTTTCTGTTGTAAAACATATCTCAAGCTTGTTCCATAGCTGTAATAGTACCACTATATTCAGAAGGAGTTGTAGTGTAAATAGCCACTCGATATGTAGCATCCATAGGTTTTAAATTGTCTGCTACAAGCTGCACATATATCTACTCTAGCTTATCAAGTGTTTGTCCAAAGTTTTTAACATGATCATTACATTTAAATAGTAAAGACTCATTGTATGCTTTACACATAACTGTATGAGGGTTGAAGCATTCTTCTAATCCACTCATAAGAGTTTTAATTGACGTTCTAGTATGTATAAAGTTAGCCATTATATGATCTGCTACTTTATCAATTATTAATGTATAAATTGTGTGTGCAACCTTAATGTCTTCAGGCTTTAGTTCATTTGTGAACAAGTATGTATAGCCTGTTGCTGTAATAGCAGAGTTAATCCAATACTTCCATATTTTGAATCCAGATACATTCTTTAGTTGTACAATGTTATGTCCAAAGTGTTTAAGGACATTGGCAGGTTTGTAGTGAATGGGATTTGTCCTGCTTGTCTGCTCTGAGAATGTAGATGGATTTGTTACAGTTTTGTTCAATGTATACATATTGCAGGTACTTGGAGAGTCCATTGTAGATGCAAAGTATTAATACAAAGAAGCATAGCATAGTCTTGTAGTAGTAATATGAGGTGTTAAGCAGAGAGTGCAAGGCTCATAACTTGTTAGAATGTGTATTCTTAGGTTATCACACAAGTAATGAGGGCATAGACCCTGATAATGATATGTATTTAGTTAATAAAGTGTTCTTTTTATATTGTTTGTCTGTCTGTATGTCTCAGTTATCCAGAATATGTTTTTTTATCCAATACATGTCTTGTATTGTATATCTGATACATGCATCCAACACATGTATCTGTTCTGCTCTAATTAGTATTATTGGTTTACTAATGCTATATTGTCTGTAAGACATGTTAACACTATAAGACTAGTCTGATCTTGTACACCTATATATACTAAACTATACAAGAGTACTTAGAGAGTATAAGCTACTAAGAATGATAAGCTACAAAGAATGAAAGAAAGAAAGGTTAAAGATAAAGGTATAAAGAATAAAGGGATAGACAAAAGGTAAGAGACTATAGAATGAACAAAGAATGAAAGAGTAGTCAAAGGAACAGAATGATAAAGTAAGGAGGGGTAGTAGTAAGAGTCAGAATGTATGTAATCTATAAACAGTACCTCTAAGAGACAGAAGTTCTAAGTTCTGGTACAGAAGGGTGTAGAACTCTTAGAACTAAGAATACAAGAGTAAAGAACTGTAACAGTTTACTGAGTTACTTACTATAACACAACTTGTGTTCTGAGCCTATAATAAGTATGTAATCTGTACATTCTGTAAAGTAAATAGTGTGTGTAAGCTAATTCTAAGACTGTACATGTTTGTAGTTCTATTTACAAATGCTTATAATACAGAATAGTTAGGTTTTCTTAGAATACACTTTTATAAGTTATATGAATGTTCAGATTTGATTACTATAATTGTTTGTATATAATGTACAGTTCTTAGTATAATACTAATTGTTTTAATACATTCTCTTAGAATCTAGAGACTAATCTAGTAAGAGTCTGTTAAGAGAGGGTAGTACTGTAAAGGTAAATAACAATCTCTCTATAAGCTCTTAAGAGTGAACAGGATATTAGTATAGTATTTGTAAAGCTTATAATTAACTAGAGTCTTACTATAAAGTACTATAAATGTATAGTAGATAGTAGACATATAGAGAGAAGCTAGTGTTACAGTTCTCTACTCTTATACCTTTAGTTCTAAGGGTTCTACACCCTTTCATACTAGAACTCAGGACTTCTGTCCTTTAGGAGTACTGTCTATAGACTATATGTATACTAACTCTTACTACTACCCTTCCTTACTTTATTATTCTATTCCTCTGACTACCCTTTCATTCCTTGTTCATTCTATAGTCTCTTACCCTTTGTCTATCCCTTCATTCTTTGTACCTTTATCTTTAACCTTCTGTTCTTTTATTCTTTGTAGCTTATTATTCTTAGTAGCTTATACTCTCTAAGTACTCTTGTATAGTTTAGTATATATAAGTGTACAAGATCAGACTAGTCTTATAGTCTTAATCTTGTTTACTCTAGATAGTCCTGTACTCTTAGACTTACTCTATATACTCTACTCTTGTCTTACTCACTCTCTCTGCCTGTTCTACAAGTTCTGACTACATTCTAGTACTTGTGTTCTGTATTTCTGTTGTATAGAATAGTTATAGCCTAGGTCCCCTTACTAAGCCTTTAAGTCCCCTTTATACTATTACTAACAGTTAGAGGAAGGCTAACAATCTAGTAACACAAGTGAAAGGTAGTAGATAAGAGGTAATCCCTAAATTTTACAATATTCAAAAAAAAGTGTAAAGGCTAGAGTCTTACTTAAGAACACAGAACAGGTAAAGACTTAGGATTAATGAGAGGTTAACCTAAGTACAAAAGTAAGTACAAAGATAAGATCTAATTAATCTACAAATAGCCCTTTTATATTTATCTAAAGTCATGTGTGTAACCTCAGAGGTTACACTCACAAAGAAATTCTAAATTTTTTGTTCTAAAATTTAAAAAAATCCTAATTTTAAAAGAAATTTAAAATTATGTTTTAAATAATTTTTTCTATTTATTTAAAGATTTTACAAATAGAAAAATGTTGAAAATAATTTATAGTTTTTACTAAGAAAAAATGGTAAAATAAATTTCAAATAAAGTTTTGCATTATGTAAGTTATTTTTTAAGGCAAGAAATTGTAAAATGCCTGATGCGAGCCTACTTTACTAGCCAGAATCACGTGATGAAGCACAGCCCCATGTTCTTTTGTTTATCTGAGGTCTTGTCCACTGACGCTGAGTCACGTCGTTTCCACATCCGAACTCATCATGTCAAAGAAGAGATCACGAAACAGCGAGTGGTTCAAAAAAAACGCCATATTCTACTTACCCAACCAAGCCTTTGACCATGATGACGCTCACCCGAGCTTGACGAAAGCGCCAAGTACAAGCACTGCCCCCGTTCCACCGAGTTCTATCAATGCAGATACTCTGATAAAGGCAATGCCTGACTATGCCTTCCACGACTGCACGCTTGCAGAAAGGCTCATAAAGATTGCTGATGATGCTCTTGACTGTGTTAACCCGATTTCTGAAGATCGATTTCAAAACGAATATCTGCCACTGTTCTCTCCTTATTGTGATTACGTGGATGGGACTAGAAAGGTCAAACGCCTGGTTTGTAAGACAATGCACAACAAAAAAGATGTGAGTATCCACCCAATGTTTCCCTACTGTTAATGTTGACGGATGTGGTGCTCTGGGTTCTAGGGTTGCAATTGGGCCCAAAATACACTGTGTGACGCTATCAACTTCACTATCAATGATCTTTTCGGAATTGATATTCGGATGGACACTGAGTACAGCCATGACAAGACAGTCGCTGTAAGCACTGAGAAAGTCGATTTTATGCTTATAAATTCGGACACGGGAAAGAAGACTTTGATGGGTGAAATGAAGCAGCCGTCCGTCGTGGAGGGCAAAACATCACTTGCATATATGGTACCGGCCTTAAAGGTTTCTTTTACCGAAAAGAAAGGCGAAGTACTGCCTCCGGTTTATGCCAAAGTACGCACACACTCTCTTCCTGTTGGATCATATATAGGAAACTGATTGGGAGATGTAGTGTGTTTTCTATCTACTTTCACATACACAAAGGCACATTGTGCTTTTTTGGTGCACTGGACTGACTATCTTTGATTCGCGAAACGTAGATGCTGGCGGAAACGACTGCGTGGCATATTCACCAATAGTTGAGGTTGAAGGGAAGTCAGAGCCTTTCCGGGTTTTGTTGGGTTTACTGCTCGTCTCGGAGGGGTTAGCCATCCTACCGCCGGCACCGAATCTCAACGACGCCTGGGCTCACTTCGCAACGTATCACGGATCTGACGCACAAAGAGACTTCTACCTTGCTTGGAAACAGCAAGGACTAGAAAAGGCACACAAAAGGTCGGGCACCGAGCACGATGACACTCTACCCTCACGGGGACCACATCCTGGGCCAAATACCGAGAGCAACGACGGCCTGGATGGTGGAGACAGCGGGCCACCACAGGGGTCAAGTGCAGAGCCAAGGACTGACAGCGACAATAACCCAGATGCTGGAGACAGTAGGCCACCACGGAGATCAAGTGCTAGGCAAAACATCATTAGACCAAGTGTCGAATCAACCTTCGGGCCAAGCCACGAAAGACCCGTTAAAAGAAAATATACAACTCAGCCTAAAAAGCAAAAGCGAAAGCGAAACGGCACTGGCAGTGACGATGATGACGACAGTAACGATGGTGACGACAACGATGACAGTGACAATGGCGACGACAAGGACGATAACGACAACAATAACCATGGACGCAGAGGGCCACCAGGGGGACCCAGTACCGAACCAAATCATGGACCACGCTCCGAGCCAAGTCAAAAACGAAGCAGTGCACACGGTACTAGAAGGAGTACATCTTCGTCTAAAAGCCGGCCAGGAGGGACACGCACTGGCCGTCGGAGGAACCACTCGGCCTTACCACCAACTCTCCTCGGGAACTCCGTGAAACCCCCAAGCCCGAAGATACAGAAGCTGGACTCGACAAAGACAGAGGGCCATAGTGCTATCGTGAGTTTTATTATTTTATTATTTTAATTATTTTCCCTCCTGCTTCTCCCTTCTCTCAGTATGATGACGAACTGACCATTTTTAGATCATCCAAGGCTTACAGTCAGTACCGGGTGCTAAATGGGGTCAGAAGGTCAAGCTTACACCCGAGCGGGGAGTGCCCTTCCCGCCCTTTCCAACGTCCGAAACCCCTGTCCTTCAAGTGGTCAAACGTGACATGGGACCGGGTGTAATGGGTGTTGTTTGCAGCGCAAAACTTTTGAATCCGAACGTTCATAGTGTGCATCCAAAATACTTTGCTGTCAAACTTGTTGATATCTCACGGCTGCCACCGGATGGGGATTGTAGGAACTATGCTCAAGACCTCTGTAACGAATTTCTCGTTTATTGCATCCTCCAAGCCAGTGCAGACCGCTACTCTTTTGTGGAAGAGATTGTGCGGCGCCACACTGCTATATGCTACGGACTGTACGAGCATAATGAGGATAAGACAAAGTATGCGCTGATCACCGAGTATGTTGGAGAGACACCCGACAAGCCCTTGAAAGAGTTAGAGCACAAGGAGAAGTGCGTTGAGTGTTTGCTCTTATTGTGCATGCAGGTGTAGAGATTGACATCTCATACAGGTTGGCAGTGTTTCATGCTTTCGCCTCTCTGCACTCATTAGGGATGTTCCACAACGATGTTGCAGGACGGAACATTGTCCTTGATCGACTGACGGTCAAAATCATTGATTTTGGCGACGTGACATGGCATACATGTCGAGGCATAGGAGGGTACTGTACTGAGTTACTGTGTGTCCAATACGTTCTGTTTAACGGGCTCACTGATGAAGACGAAAGGCTAGGAAGGATAGACGAGGCACAAAACAAGAAAGTGCAAGCGATGTTACAGGAAGTCAGTCCAATCTCTGTAGAGCGTGAGATCTACAACCTTCTGACCCAACTATTCCATCGCAAAAAAGTCTTATAGCTTATATTAGCTTATAATGGTGCAAAATATGTAAATAATGTGAAGACTGTAAAAGGCAAAATAATTGATCTCAATTTCTGAGAAACAGTACAAGGCATTATAAGATAAGAAAGGTTTGTCAATAATCAAAAGGTTTATTATCCTTTACAATAAGTAAAATTACATATAATTGATCTCAAAAATGACAAGAAAGTATAAGAATTCTGTACTATAGGAAGGGTGGTATAGTTTATAAGGTATACAAGTCAATATAATGATCTAAAAGGCTGTTCTAAATTGATATGTAGTTTTGGTCTTATAATGTAGACATAACTCTTATGAAAGAATTGCAATGTAGATATAAATTCTACTTATATTTTTTTTACTTGGTTCACCCATACAAGCATTAATGTTTTATATTATTTATATTTCATAACAATGCTACAATATTTACTTAATACAGTCTATAGTACTAGCAGATACAAGTTCTTGGCCACCCACACCACCCATGCTGGATGCTCACCTACCACTCATGCCCAAACTGAAGACGTGCATCCAGAACCTGAGAGCCTTGGTCCTTTGTTGTCATTGTTGTGAGCACCATAATCTGGTTGCTTGCTAAAGTCGGCTGGATGTTTAGATTCGCATTCTCTGTCAAACTAGTGGGAAAAGCCATGCTGGAACATTACAGCAATACAGGTTGACCAAACCGGATGCATGACATACAGATAGGGGGACAGGGAGCGCATTGATCGGACAGACTGTGGAGGTGATAGTAACGACGGGAATGCGAGTGGACGCATGCGGGCGTCGTGAGGGACCAAGGAAGCCTGCGAAGGCTGTGTAGTGAAACGCAGTGCAGGCGAGATGTGCGGCCGGGTGCAGAGGGCAGGAGCAGAAGAACGGTAGCGAGAGAGGATGGATAGATAGACCGCGGTGACTGCAGTTTAGCGCGGGGGGTGATATGAGAGAGTGGTGTATTGGGGCGATCATCAGACATACGGTGGTCGACGCGTCCATGGGCGGCATTGCATATTACACAATTTGTTTGGGGGAACACAGTCAAGTCCACAAGGGAGAGTGCAAGAAGAGCAGGCGAGTGTCAGCAATTAGTCACACGAAGTAAACAAAATAAAATAATGAGTTAATGGCTGGCGTGACGACTAGGAGAAAGGGGTCAGCTACAGTGACCAGCAGGCGGGGCGCATGGCAAAGAAAGGAAACGCGAAAGACATGTACGCACATGGATGTGTTGTTGAACCATGCTGTCGACGTCTGTCGAGTAGTACTCATGCAACTTCACATGGTGGCCGGCCCGTTCCTCTGCAGCAGCGTCGTCGTTGTTGGTGCCATTGGCCATCGGCATCGGGAGTTGCCCCCGGAGCGGTCAGGGCGCGTCAGACGAAGAAGGGAATCGACATGCCGCCGTTGACATTGAGCAGGAAGGTAGTATGCCAAAAATAGAGCAGGCAGGTGGGTGAGAACAGGGACGCAAGATACACGACAGAACGGCCTCGAACACACCGAAGATGATCACTGCTACATCCACAGAACACAATACTCCCAGCTCATATGCCTTCTTGAACAGCCTGTTCTTTCGCTGCACGCCGTGGCCAATTTCGACGCGCCAGCCAAGAACATGCAACAGACAGTCAGCACAGCACAGCACACAGAGTGGTTACCGACAGCGGACAGCCAACAGCGAAGGAGATATAAAAATAAATAGGCGTTAGGCTCTGTCGAAATAATTATAGTGAGCGCACAGCAGCACAGCAGCACAGCAGGGCAACTCGGTCAATGTGTCAGACTAGCACTGCAGCTCCCGCACAATGCTTTGCACAAGTGTGCATAAGCAAAACTGAGAACACAACTCACCTTGAGAAAAGTTACTGGGCGGTTGCGCTCGTGCCACCGGCGCACGCGAGAGAGAGAGAAAAAAAAAATAGAGTCAGTATAGCGAACTGAATTGCGCGAGAAAATAGCACAGTGGAGAGAGAGAGACGGGACGATGGAAATAGGCTGGCGGATGGAGAGGGACAAGGAGATGCGTGCACTGTTATTTGATTGATCTTGATCTTGTGGCAGACCATGGTGCACGTGTTTGGACGTTAAGATGAGGGGAAGAAAGCAAGACATGTTGGGAGAAGGAAGCAGAGGGTGAGTGGAACGAGTTAAAGTATGTTGAAAACCAACATGTACATGATTGCTTGTTTGTGGGAAAATGGACTTGTCATAAATTTGGACTAGGATGTCACTGTCTGCAAAGGCCTGTTCCAAGTCCAGTTGTGGGAATTTATCAATTTTTTCTCATGTATGCCACCTAAGGTACATGTTATGGTTCTCTGCTCTCTTACCTTCAGTTCTGAGGGTTCCACACCCTTCTGTACTGGAACTTGGGACTTCTGTCCCTCAGGGGCACTGTCTATAGACTATATGTGTGCTGACTCTTGCCACTACCCTTCCTTACTTCATCATTCTATTCCTTTGACCACCCCTTCATTCTTTGTTCATTCTATAGTCTCTTACCCTTTATCTATCCCTTCATTCTTTGTACCTTTATCTTTGACCTTCCTTTCTTTCATTCTTTGTGGCTTATCATTCTTAGTAGCTCATACTCCCTGAGTACTCTTGTGTAGTTTAGTATATATAGGTGTATAAGATTAGACTAGTCCTGTAGTCTTGATCTTGTCTACTCTAGGTAGTCCTGTACTCTTAGGCTCACTCTATATACTCTACTCTTGTCTCACTCTCTCTCTCTGCCTGTTCTGCAAGTTCCAACTATGTTCCAGTACTTGTGTTCTGTATTTCTGTTGTGTAGGATAGTTGTAGCCTGGGTCCCCTTGCTGAGCCTTCAGGTCCCCTCTACACTGTCACTAACATTAGATTAAGACTACTCATTACTACCCTACAACTCTCCTATGTTTCAAGTATTAGTACTTACTGTTGTGTCAATCTCTTTTCTTTGTCCCAACCCTTTTACATTTTTAAACTTTAAACTTTCTAAACCCTTTTAAACTTTTACCTACCCTTCTTCTATTCTATTACCCCTTTTA
>NW_006760391.1:4068568-4098769 GCF_000271605.1 Fomitiporia mediterranea MF3/22 | reverse complement strand
TAAGGAATTAAAAGTAAATAAAGTAAGAAAAGTAAGAAAAAGTAGAAAAAGTAGAAAAAATAAATTAACAAAATTATTTATTAGAAAGAAAAAAGTTGAAAACAAAAGTAGATAGTTCTCCTATTTCTTCTGATTCTTTTGATTCTTCTCTTTACACTTTATCCAAGTCTAAATCTATACAATCTGACTTACTACTTCTGTGTTCTAAGATCTTAGAACATTCAAAACACTATCTAGCCCTATTTACTACTCAGTAGTTTGTCTATAGTATTAAGTAGGGATAGTCTCAGCTGAGTTTACAGTTAAGGACATGAGTCTGTCCTTGTTGAAAGAGAGAGGTTAATAAGGAAATGTTAGTACATATACTCACCCTCTTAGACAACAAAGCTGTACAAACTGTATGTTCCCTTTAGAACAAGTAGTAGTTTATCTGAGAACATTCTAGACACTAGCTCTAAGTCCCTATCCTCTTAGCTCCCTTCTTAGAATCCCTCCAGATCTGAACAATAACTCTAGTAGACAGTAGATATACTAGTTTGTACATTAATAAGGCTTTTGTATAGGAACACTACTTTCCTACTTAACACATTCTACTTCCAATCCTAGTATATAATGTGGACAGAACTCTAAACCAGAATAGTTGAATTACTAAGTTTGTCTAACTACAGATGACTATTTAGGATTATAAGGAAAGTATTAAGTTTAGAGTCACCAACCTTAGAAAGACAGATGTCTTCATCAGATTCAAATGGCTTAAGGCTTACAACCCTACTATTGACTAGTTAGAGTAGACACTTGTGTTTAATCAGTGTTCTGAGTCTTACAACTATCTTATACTATTGTTCTAAGTAGATACAGACACTTCTAATGTTACTAACAGTTCTGATAAAGGTGACCAGTTGTTCTTCTTCAACTAGGATAGATATGTGGATACATATTCTAGTCAAGACAGAACAGAGTCAATCTGAAAGATGTCTGAGACAGAACCAGTCTGGAACCCTCTTAAAACAACTCTACTCTAGAATGTATATAGACTCAGCCTACTAGATTTTATTCAAGAGTTCCTCAAAGTCTTTAGTAAAGAGGAATTTGACTAGCTTCCTAAACACTGTCTCTAGAACTATACAATTGAATTGACTAAGGGTTTTCAACCTAAGGATTATAAGGTCTACCTACTTAACAGAGACAAGTAGGAGGTGCTTAACAAGTTCCTTCAGGAAAATTTTCAGAACAGTCAGATCTGACTCTTAAAGTCCTCTATAGTCTCCCCTTTCTTCTTTGTCAAAAAGAAAGATAGGAAGCTCCACCCAGTCCAGGATTATTATTGTCTTAATAAGAGTACTGTTAAAAACAAGTATCTACTTCCTCTAATTTAGGAGCTTATTAATAAGACACATACATTTAGGGTTTTCACTAAGTTAAATGTTTGATAGGAATACAATAATATTTGGATCCAAGACAGAGATGAGTAGAAGACTACATTCTAAACCAATTACAGATTGTACAAACCAACTATAATGTTCTTTAGACTAACTAACTTGCTTACAACATTCTAGTCATTTATAAATTACATTCTTACAGATCTGATTGACTCAGAGTATGTTAGTGTGTATCTAGACAACATTCTGATCTTTACCTAAACAGTTAAGTACTATTACTAACTAATCTGAGCAGTTCTATAATAGCTCTAAGATAATAAACTATTCCTCTGAGAAGTAAAGTACTCTTTTATACAGGAGTCAGTAGATTATCTAGACTTTGTAATTAGTAGAGGAGAGGTCTGTATGGATCCAGCAAAGGTAACTATAGTTTGGAACTAGTTACAACCTTAGAATCTGAAACAGGTCTAAGTATTCCTTAGGTTTGTAAACTACTACTAATACTTCATTTAAGACTTTAGTACTATTGTCTAGCCTCTTCACAATCTTACTAGCAAAGATGTTCCTTAGTAATAGGATGATTAGTAATAGTCTGTGTTTGAGTCCCTCAAGTAGGCTATTACTAGTAAGCCTGTATTAATAGTTCTAACAGTTGTAAACAAGTTCTGAGTCAAAGCTAACTCTTCCAACTTTGTAAATAGAGTAGTACTGTTCTAGTTTATTGACAGAAAGTAGTGTCTGATAGTGTTCTAATCAGAATCCCTCTCTGTAATAGAACAGAACTACCCTATCTATAATAAGGAACTCTTTACAATTGTCTGTTCCTTAGAGGAGTAACATTAATATCTTCTTAGTACTGTACAGAAGTTTAAGATTTAGAGTGATTACCTTAATCTCTAGTACTTCCAAGTGTCTCAGAAGCTCAACTACTATTAAGCCTACTAAATGTTAGAACTGTAGAACTATAACTTTGTACTAACTCACAAACCTAGAACACAAATAACAAAAGCTGATTTACTCTTAAGACAAGTAAGTTATGAAAGAGGAGAGAATAATAACAAAAATCTTGTTCTCTTAAACAATTCCTGTTTTGTGTCTGAGACAATCTGAGAGATCCAACTCAAATCTAAGAATGTTGACTTTGTCACCTGTATATAGTAAGCTCTGAGACACACACAGGACCAGGTTATAGTAAAGTAGTTAGAGAAGTAGGCTAGAGATTAGGAGGAGGATAAGGATAGACAGGTTTACTAGGAAGGCTAACTGTATATTCTAAAGGATTAGAAACTGTAAGAGGACATTGTCTGAGCTTATTATAACAATCTAACTATAGGACATCCAGGCTAACACAAAACACAAGAACTTATTACTTAGAACTACTAGTAGTTAGGAATGTAGAGAGAAATCCTAAAGTATGTAACTAGTTATAATATGTACTAACAGACTAAAGCTCACTAGACAAGAGTTTAAGCTCTCTTACATCTGTATCAGATTCTAGATCACTCTTAGGAAGAAGTCTCAGTAGACCTGATTAGTAAGCTACCTAAGTCTTAGGGTTACAACACTATTTGTATAATTGTCAACTGATTCTCTAAGTAAGTTTATACAGTTCCAACCTAAACAGAACTCACTTCCAAAAGTATAGTATGTATTTATTAGGATTATGTTTTCTAGTTGTATAGACTCCCTCAGAAGCTTATTCACAATTGTAGACTGTAATTTGAGTCA
The DNA here is from genome assembly GCF_000271605.1 of Fomitiporia mediterranea MF3/22. Classification (NCBI taxonomy): domain Eukaryota; kingdom Fungi; phylum Basidiomycota; class Agaricomycetes; order Hymenochaetales; family Hymenochaetaceae; genus Fomitiporia; species Fomitiporia mediterranea. The sequence continues at coordinate 4,095,662 of NW_006760391.1, read as the reverse complement.
AAATTCATACAGAACTTGTATATACTTCTTAGAATTTAAGAGAACCTTTCTACTACATATTACTTACAGACTGACAGTTAAACTAAGTGAGTCAATCAAGAGATTAAGTTCTACCTTCAGATGTTTATTAATCATTAGTAATCAGATTAGTCTGAATAGTTAGCTCTAGCAGAATTTGTACATAATAACTAGTAACACTCTACAACAGGATAGTCCTCATTCTTCCTTAATTATAAGAGATATCTGTACTAGAGGACAGTTCTAAACTAGAACAGTAGTTCTGAATCTATAACAGACTTTGTAGAATGAATACACAGAACTAAGGAGGATGTATAAGCTCTTTTAGAAAAAGTAGTATAAGTTATAAAGTAGAACTATAATTAGAAGAGGTCTACAGTCAAGGATTACTAGTCTAGTGACAAAGTTATACTAGAAGCTACTAACCTAACTATAAATCACCTAATAAAGAAGTTGGACAACAAGTACTTCAGACCCTTCATTATTAAAAAGAAGGTTAGTACCTCTGTCTACAAACTCTAACTTCTAGTAACATAGAAGTACATACACTCAGTGTTTAATAAGGTTCTACTGTTTTAGTACTATAATCTAGGTTTTCCTTTATAACAAAGACTCCTACTACCTCTACTAGAACTTATTAGTTCTGAACCAGAATACAAAGTAGAGTATATAGTAGACACTAAGCTAGTGTACAGAAAGCTTAAGTTCCTTATTTACTAGAAGGGATACTTAGTTGAAGAACACACTTGAGAACCTACTAAGAATCTTACTCATACTACTAAGGTAATCTAAGACTTCTATTAACTTTATCTGAGTACTCTGTATTAACTCTACCTTACAGATTTCTAAACCCTACTATTCTAATCTATGTCTGAACTACTAACCAAGCTTAATGTTTACTAATTAGAATGATTGGTTTTAGAGAGAGGGTAATGTTACAGTTCTCTACTCTCTTATCTTTAGTTCTAAGAGTTCTACACTCTTCTATACTAGAATTTAGAACTTTTATCTCTTAAGAGTACTGTTTATAAACTATATACATACTAACTCTTACTACTACTCTTCCTTACTTTATTATTCTATTCCTTTGACTACTCTTTCATTCTTTGTTTATTCTATAGTTTCTTACCCTTTATCTATCCCTTTATTCTTTGTACCTTTATCTTTGACCTTCCTTTCTTTTATTCTTTATAGCTTATCATTCTTAGTAGCTCATACTCTCTAAGTACTCTTGTATAGTTTAGTATATATAAGTGTACAAGATCAGACTAGTCTTGCTCATGCCTCTTTTGTGTAATAGTCTCTTAGCCTATATTCTCTAATGTGTAATACTCTGTTAATTCTTCCTAGCCTCTAATACACCTGTTAGCTTTGTAATATTTGTTCTTATTATTTCTTTAATCTTATTCTCAAGTTTCATTCCTTACTTTACTCTTGTTATTTAGTTATTATAAAAAGTAACCTGTAAATATAGTAGTTCCTTAGTTTTTTAACTCTTCTTATATTCCTACTTGTTCTCCTAGTATAAATCCTAACTAGTAGCTTTGAGAATATAGTTAGTTTAAGGGCTGTAGGTTACATTTGCAGTTTGAGAGTACTATCAACCTAGAGAACACACCTTCTCTAACACATTTGACTCTCAGTCTTATAGACCTAAAAAAATTCTTAAACCCTAGTATTTTTTTTCTTTTACTCTATCTTTATTATCTAGCTACCTTGATTTACTATAATGTCACATCTCTTACTTACTCAATCTGCTTTGTAACATACTATCTTATACTTTTCTAATAATTTCAATCTAATACTATTACTTAATACTGTTAAAACCCTTTTATTATATATTAATGTAAAGTTATTATAATAAAAGCTCTTATACATAATGAGCTTATGTAATAATAATATTTATTTATTATCTGATACTGGTTTATTAATAAGATAATACTTTTATTACTTTATTAAGTTAGTTAGTCTTATTATAAAGTACTTTGTTTATATTACTTAATAAGACAATTAGTAATAATAGTTAGACTTTGTTATGAATTTTTTTTCCTCTATTACTTAATATATTTTTTTGTTTATCCAAGCTTAGTATTATACTTAGTTAGAGAGAAAAACTTAGAAAGTATCTAATTAGAGAGACTCTAAGAGTTCTTAACTCTCTCTAATTAAGTTCTATAGAGTATATACTGTTAGTAACAGTATAGAGGGGACCTAAAGGCTTAGTAAGGGGACCCAGGCTATAACTATCCTACACAACAGAAATATAGAACACAAGTACTAGAACATAGTCAGAACTTGTGAAACAGGTGGAGAGAGAGAGTAAGACAAGAGTAGAGTATATAGAGTAAGCCTAAGAGTATAAAACTACTTAGAGTAGACAAGATCAAGACTATTACTATATTGGGCAAGAAATGGATTGACTGTATTATAATTGTACACACTATCTTGTGTTTCTGTAGCTCTCTCCTATACTCAATACTAATACAATCTTTATGAAACTTTGTAGAACAATAGATAAGATGTTAAGAATTATGAAAATCTAGTAATAATATTGGTTTTTTGTAAAACTGATAGAGATATAAAGAAAATAAAATAGGTCTAATCCTACAATCCTAACATTACCTCCCTCCTTAGGTTGTACATCCTAGACAACTGAATCTAGAGACTATTTTGTTTAAGCAAAGTGTTAAAGTCTCTAAAGGTTCCTTTTAGAATGTTCAGTTGTCTTAGAGTACTAGAATAAGTTTTGTAAAAGTCCTTAACAGTATCCTGAGTATGAGTAAGGTTATTTTCAGGCTGCCAAGTTACTTCCTAGTATTCTACCCATTTGACAAGAAACTAAAGCTTTCTCTTATAGAGTTGAGAGTCAAGGATAGTCTTAACTTTGTATTTGATCTCATCATCTACAAGTTCTAAGGGAGGAGGAGGAGGAGCCTTCTGAATATTAAAGACTTGAGGAACATATAGTTTGAGTAGAATCTTATTAAACACTAGGTGAATTAACTATCTCTAAGGTAGTTTAAGCTTATATGTACTAGCTCTAACTTTTGAGTCAACCTTAAAGGGACCAAACCACTTGTTATTAAACTTTTTAGTAGGTCTAGTAGTCTTTATATTTCTTGAGTCTAAACACACTATATCTCCTAGCTTGTACTGTATAGAGGGGCCTGAATGACAATCATAGTACTTTTTCATAGCTTTAGTAGCTTAGTTCAGGCTTTTCTTTATAAGTTCCTGAATATCTTTAATATGCTTAACTTATTGTTCAACTAAATATGTACTAGTCTTAGTCAAAACCAATCTAAAGCCTACAGGGTGTCTCTCAGAGTTAACATAGAATAGAAAGAACTTTGTAGTAGAGTGTTCTTGATTGTTATATACAAACTCAGTTATAGAAATCCATTCTGTACAGTCTGACTACCTATAGTTAACATACAAGCAGAGATACTGTTCTATCTCTTGATTAATACACTCAGTTTGACTATCAGTTTAAGAATAATATACTGTAGAGGGATTCCCTTTAATATAAAGAGTTTTGTATAGTTCTCTTATAAACTTAGTATTAAATTACAGTCCTCTGTCATGTATAATCTTTCTAAGTAATCTATAGAGTCTGAAGACTTGATCCCTGTACAGTCTAACTATTCTCTCAGCTATAACCTTTATAGTAGTAGGAAGAGTATGTATTTGCTTAGAGAAACAATCTATAATAACACAAATAGTGTTAAATCCCTTTGACTCAGGAAATTCACTAATTAAATCAACAGATATTACCTGCTAAGGTTCAGCAGGTGTATTATGAGGATATAATGCCTTTTGTCTTATAGTGTGTAGGTATTTTGTTCTTTAGTATTTATTACAGCCTTAAACATACTTCTTAGTGTCTGTCCTCATTTGTAACTACTAGAACCCTCTCTAGATTATTTTAAGTGTTTTCCTATACTCTAAATGTTTTACAAGTAGGGAATCATAATATTCCTTTAGAACCATTAGTACAAGGTCTAATATAACATATATCTTTGAATTCCTACACATATAGTTATCTCTAATAAGTATACTAACTGAGTACTCCTCTTCTTTGTCTAATAATTCCTACTAAGCATTCTAGATCTTTTGTAGAATGACTTTACTACCTGTATACACTATTCCTCTTAACTAGGAGTCTTTAATAAAGGTAACATCTTTGTTATCATACTCTCCCTTATTAAATTGAGGACTTCTAGACAGTACATCTGCTTTTACAAGTATTTTTCCAGGTTTATACATTAAAACAAAGTTATAGTCTATCAGTTCTGTTCTCTAGCAAGCCTGTCTATAGTTTAACTTGTAGGGAGCTTTAAAGTATGTCAAATTAGTATAGTTAGACTATACTTTAAAGGTTTGTCTTACTCCTAACAAGTACTAGTGCTAGTCCTTAATAGCTTCAACAATAGTAAGCATTTCTTTATTATAGATCTTATAATTTTACTCTACAGAGTTTAGAGACTAAGATCTGAATGCTACAGAACACTATACACTATTTTGCTTTTGAGAAAGGACTGCTCCAAGTGTGTAATTAGACAAATCAGCTTCTACTCTAAAGAGATCATACTCATTTGGAATTGTAAGGACAGACTGTAAGCTTAATTGTCTCTTAAGCTCTTTTATAGTCTCTCTTTACTCTTTTCCTCAAGTAAATAGAATGTTCCTAGTTAGTTTAGTGAGTAGACAAGCTATTTTACTATAGTCCTTAATGAATCTCTAATACTAGTTGTAGAAACTAGTAAACTGTTGTAATTGCTTCAAGTTCTTTGGTTCTGACCATTCATTAATAGACTTTACTTTTTTCAGGTGTATTTGAATCTTATTGTTCCTAATAATGTGTCTAAAATACTTAGTAGTAGATTTTTCAAATTTACACTTCTGAGACTTAAGGAACAAGTGATTCTCTTACAGAATTGTAAAAACCCTTTGAACTAAGTGTTTATACTCTTTAATATCTTTAGAATAGATGAGAATATTATCTAGATAGACAACAACTAATCTCTTGTTAATTAATTCACTAAAGATATTGTTTACAAAGTCCTAGAATGTAGTAGGAACATTTGTAAGACTAAAGAACATGACTGTAGGCTTAAACAACTTTAAATTCATTCTGAAAGCTACCTTCTACTCATTACCCTCTCTGATTCAAATATTATAGTATCCCTAGTATATATTAAGCTTTGTAAAGTACTTAGAATCTTTGACCTTATCTAGAAGCTCTTAAATTAAAGGTAGAGAGTACTTGTTCTTAATAGTACCTTTATTAAGCTTTCTATAATCTTGAATTGATCTCAAAGATCCATCCTCCTTCTTAATAAAGAAGAAAGGTAATACTATAAGGGACTTTGAATATCAAATCCTTTCTAAAGCCAGATTCTCAGAAATAAAATCCTTGAGTGTATTTTGTTCTCTAAGAGCTAGAGGGTACACTTTATAATCTGTAGTCTTAAAATCTGGCTTTAGATTAATAGTATAGTTCTAAGATTAATACTCTAGTAATTACTCAAAGGATTCTTTACTAAATACATTCTTATATACTTTAAGATAATGAGGGATTGTAAAAACCAGGGTAGGATCATTATTAGTTCTCCTTAGATACTCTAGAACATCTGAATACATCTCTGGTTCATTTAAGAACATAGAACAACTGTCTAGACATTTAGTAAAGAACATAATACCTTATCCCTAATTAATCTCCAGATTATACTTGTTTAACTAATTATATTCTAGAAAGATATTACTTAATACTAATGTAGTAACTGTTAGACAAATTGTCTCTGTATACACTTTAACAGAGAGTTCTACTTTAACATAGTCCTTTAGGAGACTTCTATTATTACTTATACTATTAGTATTAAAGACTAGGAAGGGATTCTTAAAATGATATGTTGTTAACTTGTTGTTCTTAACAAAACCTGTATCTATACATAATCTAGTACACTCTAAATCAATTAAAGTATGTGTATTAATGAGTCTATAATCTGTTTTAATTGTTAAGAACATATCTAGTTGCCTTCTAGTGTTAGAGCAAATATACAAAGCTTCTCTAGGAGAAACTGAGCCTACAAGTCTATAAGGGATGTTTAAAACTGTTTCTACACCTTCTACCTCTTTACAGACTTAAGAATTAATAGGTTTATTAAAGAAATAAGAGTCTTTACTGTTCAGAGTGTTATAATACAAATAATAATTGTCTATATTTGATTCAGATGTTTAGTATTAATTATTTACATGACAATAAACTGAAGTCCTAAGTTCTAGTATAGAAGAGTGTAGAACCTGTAGAACTGAAGGTGTAAGAGTAGAGAACTGTAACAAGATGTCAACCAAGATATACATCTAAAACATTTAAGACTATATACTATATAAACTAGCTAATACATAGACAGTAAAGCTAATCTGAGTAATAACAGAGTTGTTACAGTTCTCTACTCTTACACCTTTAGTTCTAAGGGTTCTACACCCTTCTGTACTAGAACTCAGGACTCCTGTCCCTCAAGAGTACTGTTTATAAACTATATACAGACTGACTCTTACTACTACCCCTCCTTACTTTATTATTCTGTTCTTTTGACTACCCCTTTATTCTTTGTTCATTCTATAGTCTCTTACCCTTTGTCTATCCCTTTATACTTTATACCTTTATCTTTGACCTTCCTTTCTTTTATTCTTTGTAGCTCATTATTCTTAGTAGCTTACTATTCCCTGAGTACTCTTGTATAGTTTAGTATATATAAGTGTACAAGATCAGACTAGTCTAGTAGTCTTAATCTTGTCTACTCTAGGTAGTTCTATACTCTTAGACTTACTCTATATACTCTACTCTTATCTTACTCTCTCTCTCTACCTGTTCTACAAGTTCTAACTATGTTCTAGTACTTGTATTCTATATTTCTATTATATAAGATAGTTATAGTCTGAGTCTCCTTACTAAGCCTTCAGGTCCTCTCTATACTGTTACTAACATTAGATTAGAACTACCTATTACTACCCTACAACTCTTCTACATTTTAGGCATTAGTATGTACTATTGTGTCAATCTCTTTTCTTTGTTCTGACCCTTTTACATTTTTAAATTTTAAACTTTCTAAACCCTTTTAAACTTTTACCACCCTTCTTCTATTCATTACCCCTTTTAGTTTAGTGTTGATTCCTTTGTAGTATAAACATGAACCCTCCTATACTAACTACTACTCCTACTGTTCTACTAGATTAGTAGTTATAAGTAAACCTAGCTTAATACATACAGACCTCTATTTAAGAGGCCTTTACTAACTATGTGCTTCTAGTCCTCTTAGAACCTGTTCTAATCATTCTAGAAGTTGTAACCTGTTTTAGAAAGAAAGTATATGTAGCCTACCCTTTAGACTTTAATAAGTAGTACTTTAAGGACTTCTAGTACTAAGTCAAACTATATATAGCTACTACTTTAACTGATCTATTCTCAGATCTTAATTGTGTTCTATTTGTCCTCTCCTTTATGAAAGAAGGCAATGTAACCATCTGAGCCTAGAACTAGATTAAAGACTATTAGATTAGAAGTCTAATCTGACTTTAGAACAATGAGTCATACTTAGAATTTATAGAGTAGCTCTGTACTTCCTTTATTAATCTAAATAAGAAGTATAATGTGTAGAACAAGCTTGTGTCTCTATAACAGAGCAAATGTTCTACTAATACCTTCTTTCAGGAGTTTAATATTCTAGCTCAGAAGGTAGGATTCATACTCAGGTTTAATAATGTTCTTATTAGAATACTTAAAAAAGCTCTTCACTTAGAACTAGTTAATAAGATTCTTAGAATAATACTGAAACTGATTACTTACACTAATTAGAAGACACACACCATTTCCTTTGACTAAGCTGTAACTTAAATATATTAAGTCTGTACAGAACACTTACACATGTGTCTAACTCTAACAGTTCTGAGCTCTCAGATTAATCTGTCTGTAAATCATAATCAATCTGTTCTAATAGACATTAGAGAAGTCTAAAAGTAAGGAGTATACTTTGTCTACAGAAAGTCAGAGTACTAAATTAAGGACTGTTTACAGAAGTAATAGTATATTTGTCAGGTTATTAGAGTAATAATAAGTAACAAGTAGGATTTGTAGTAAGAAGCCTTTTCTACAAATCTGAAAGCTGTTACAGTTCTCTACTCTTGTACTTTTAGTTCTAAGAGTTTTACACTCTTCTATACTAGAACTTAAGACTTTTGTCCCTTAGGAGTACTATCTATAGACTATATGTGTACTAACTCTTACTACTACCCCTTCTTACTTTATTATTCTGTTCCTTTAACTACTCTTTCATTCTTTGTTTATTCTATAGTCTCTTACCCTTTGTCTATCCCTTTATTCTTTGTATCTTTATTTTTGACCTTCCTTTCTTTCATTCTTTGTAGCTTATCATTCTTAGTAGCTTATACTCTCTAAGTACTCTTGTATAGTTTAGTATATATAAGTGTATAAGATCAGACTAGTCCTATAGTCTTAATCTTGTTTACTCTAGATAGTTCTGTACTCTTAGACTTACTCTATATACTCTACTCTTGTCTTACTCTCTCTCTCTCTCTGTTCTGTAAGTTCCAACTATGTTCTAGTACTTACATTCTGTATCTCTATTATGTAGAATAGTTATAGTCTGAGTCTTCTTACTAAGCCTTTAGGTTCCCTCTATACTGTTACTAACATTAGATTAAGACTACTCATTACTACTCTACAACTCTCTTACATTTTAGACATTAGTACTTACTATTACATTAATCTCTTTTCTTTGTTCTAACCCTTTTATATTTTTAAATTTTAAACTTTCTAAACCCTTTTAAACTTTTACCACCCTTCTTTTATTCATTACCCCTTTTAGCTTAGTACTGATTCCTTTGTAGTGTAAACATAAACCCTTCTACACTAACTGCCACCCCTACTGTTCTACCAGATTAGTAGTTATAAGTAGACCTAACTTAATATGTGTAAACCTCTATCTAAGAGGCTTTTACTAACTATATGCCTCTAACCCTCTTAGAACCTGTTCTAATTATTCTAAAAGTTGTAACCTGTTCTAGAAAGAAAGTACATATAGTCTACCCTTCAGACTTTAATAAACAGTACTTTAAGGACTTCTAGTACTAAGTCAAACTATATGTAGCTACTGTCTTAACTAATCTATTCTCAGATCTTAATTGTGTCCTATTCATTCTCTCCTTTATAAAGGAAGGTAACACAACCACCTGAGCCTAGAACTAGATTGAAGGACATTAGATCAGAAGTCTAATCTGACTTTAGAACAATAAGTTGTATTCAGAATTTATAGAGTAACTCTGTACTTTCTTCATTAATCTGAATAAGAAGTACAATGTATAGAACAAGCTTGTGTCTCTATAACAGAGTAAACATTCTACTAATACCTTCTTTCAGGAGTTTAATATTCTAGCCTAGAAGGTAGGATTTATACTCAGGTTTAATAATGTCCTTATTAGAATGTTTGAAAAAGCTCTTTACTTAAAACTAGTTAATAAGATTCTCAGAATAATACTAGAACTAATTACTTACACTAAGTAGAAGACACACACTATTTCCTTCAACCAAGTCATAATCTGAATGTGTCAAGTCTGTGTAGAATACTTACACATGTGTTCAGCTCTAACAGTTCTGAACCCTCAGATTAATCTGTCTGTAATTTGTAATTAATTTGTTCTAATAAATATTAGAGAAGCCTAAAAGTAAGAAGTATACTTTGTCTACAGAAAGTCAGAGTACTAAATTAAGGACTGTTTACAGAAGTAACAGTATATCTGTCAGGTCATTAGAGTAATAATGAGTAACAAGCAGGATTTATAGTAAGAAGCCTTTTCTACAAATCTGAAAGTTACTTTAGAACTCTTAAACCCTAACTATACACTCTAGAATTTTGTAAAGGTCTAACAGTAAATGTAGTACTAAAGGACTATGACTCAAATTTTTTAACAACTACTTTTAATTTAATAGACACTGTAGGATTAAAAGTAAATAAAGTAAGAAGAGTAGAAAAAGTAGAAAAAGTAAATTAACAAAATTATTTATTAAAAAGAAAAAAGTTAAAAACAAAAGTAGATAGTTCCTTTATTCCTTCTGATTCTTTTGATTCTTCTCTTTGTACTTTATCTGAGTCTAAATCTACACAATCTAACCTACTACTTTTACATTCTAAGATCTTAGAACATTCAGAACACTATTTAGCCCTGTTTACTATTTAGTAGTTTGTCTATAGTATTAAGTAGGGATAGTCTTAGTTGAGTTTACAGCTAAGGACATAAGTCTGTCCTTGTTGAAAGAGAGAGGTTAATAAGGAAATGTTAGTGTATATACTTACTCTCTTAGACAATAAGGTTATACAAGCTGTACATTCCCTTTAGAACAAGTAGTAGTTTATTAGAGAACATTCTAAGTACTTGCTTTAAGTCTCTGTCCTCTTAGCTTCCTTCTTAGAATCCCTCCAAATCTGAACAATAGTTCTAGTAGACAGTAGATATATTAGTTTGTGTATTAATAAGGCTTTTGTGTAGGAACACTACCTCTCTACTTAATGTGTTCCACTTCTAATCCTAGTATACAATGTAGACAGAACCCTAAACTAGAATAGTTGAATTACTAAGTTTGTCTAACTACAGATGACTATTTAGAATTATAAGAAAAGTATTGAGTTTAGAGTTACTAACCTTAGAAAGACAGATGTCTTTATTAGATTCAAATAGCTTAAGGTTTACAACCCTACTATTAACTAGTTAGAGTAGACACTCATGTTTAATCAGTGTTCCAAGTTTTGTGACTATCTTATACTACTATACTAAGTGAATGTAAACACTTCTAATGTTACTAACAGTTCTAATAAAGGTGACTAGTTGTTCTTCTTTAACTAGGATAGATATGTAGACACATATTCTAGTTAAGGTAGAATAGAGTCAATCTGAAGGATGTTTAAGACAGAATCAGTCTAAAACCCTTTTATAACAACTCTACTCTAGAATGTATGTAGACCTAGCCTGCTAGATTTTGTTCAAGAGTTTCCTAAAGTCTTTAGTAAAGAGGAATTCAACTAGCTTCCTAAATACCATTCTTAGGACTATATAATTGAATTAACTAAGAGTTTCTAACCTAAAGATTATAAGGTCTACCTACTTAACAGAGACAAGTAGGAGGCACTTAACAAGTTCCTTCAGGAAAATCTTTAGAACAACTGGATCCAACCCTTAAAGTCCTTTATAGTCTCCCTTTTCTTCTTTATTAAAAAGAAAGATAGGAAGCTCTGTCTAGTTTAGAATTATTATTGTCTTAATAAGGGTACTATTAAAAACAAGTACTTACTCCTTCTAATTCAGGAGCTCATTAATAAGACACATACATCTAGGATTTTTACTAAGTTAGACATTTGATAGGGATACAATAACATTTGGATCTAAGACAGAGATGAGTAGAAGACTGTATTCTGAACTAATTACAGATTGTACAAACTGACTATAATGTTCTTTAGACTAACTAACTTGTTTACAACATTCTAGTCATTCATGAATCACATTCTTACAGATTTGATTAACTCAGAGTATGTTAGTGTGTATCTGAACAACATTCTGATCTTCATCTAGACAGTTAAGTACTATTACTAACTAATTTAAGTAGTTCTATAGTAGCTCTAAGATAATAAACTGTTCCTCTAAGAAGTAAAGTGTTCTTTTACACAGGAGTCAGTAGATTATCTAAGCTTTGTAATTGGTGGAGGAGAGGTCTGTATGAATCTAGTAAAGGTAACTGTAGTTTGAAACTGGTTATAACTTTAGAACCTAAAACAGGTTTAAGTGTTTCTTAGGTTTGTAAACTACTACTAATACTTTATTCAAGACTTTAGTACTATTGTCTAGCCTCTTTACAATCTTACTAGCAAAGATGTTCCTTAGTAATAGAGTGATCAGTAGTAGTCTGTGTTTGAGTCTCTTAAGTAGATTATTACTAGTAAGCCTATATTAGTAGTTCTAACAGTTGTAAACAAGTTCTGAGTTAAAGCTAACTCTTCTAACTTTACAAATAGAGTAGTACTGTTCTAGTCTATTAACAGAAAGTAGTGTCTAATAGTATTCTAATCAGAATCCCTCTCTATAATAGAACAGAACTACCTTATCTATAATAAGGAACTCTTTACAATTGTCTGTTCTTTAGAAGAGTAGTGTTAATATCTTCTTAGTACTGTATAGAAGTTTAAGATTTAGAATGATTACTTTAATCTCTAGTACTTTTAAGCACCTTAGAAGCTTAACTACTGTTAGGCCTGTTAGATGTTAGAACTATAAGACTATAACTTTGTACTAACCTACAAACCTAGAACACAAATGACAAAAGCTGATTTACTCTTAAAACAAGTAAGTTATAAAAGGGGGAGAATAATAACAAAAATCTTATTCTTCTAGACAATTCCTGTTTTACATTCAAAACAATCTAAGAGATCTGACTCAAATCTAAGGATGTTAACTTTGTTACTCACATATAGTAAACTCTAAAACACATGTAAGACTAGATTATAGTAAAGTAGTTAGAGAAGTAGGCTAAGGATTAGGAGGAGGATAAAGATGGACAGGTTTACTAAGAAGGCTAACTGTATGTTCTAAAGGATTAGAAGCTGTAGAAGGACATTGTTTAAGCTTATTACAACAATCCAACTGTAGGACATTTAGACTAACACAAAACACAGGAACTTATTACTTAGAACTATTAGTAGTTAGGAATGTAGAGGGAAATCCTAAAGTATGTAACTAGTTATAATACATACTAACAGACTAAGGCTTACTAGACAAGGGTTTAGACTCTCCTACATCTATATTAGATTCTAGATCACTCTTAGGAGGAAGTCTTAGTAGACCTGATTAGTAAGCTACTTAAGTCTTAGGGTTACAATACTATCTGTATAATTGTTAACTGATTCTCTAAACAAGTCTATACAGTTCTAACCTAAACAGAACTCACTTCTGAAGGTATAACACACATTTATTAGGATTATGTTTTCCAGTTGTACAGACTCTCTTAGAAGCTTATTCACAATTACAGACTATAATTTGAGTTGAAATTCATACAGGACTTGTACACACTTCTTAGAATTCAAGAGAACCCTTCTACTACATATTACTTACAGACTAATAGTCAAACTGAGTAAGTCAATCAGAAGATTGAGCTTTATCTTTAAATGTTTATTAATCATTAACAATCAGATTAGTCTGAATAGTTAGTTCTGACAGAATTTGTACACAATAACTAGTAACACTCTATAATAGGACAGTCTCTATTCTTTCTTAATTATAAGAGACATCTGTATTAGGGAACAGTTTCAAACCAGAACAGTAGTTCTAAATCTGTAACAGACTTTATAGAACAAATGTACAAGACTAGGAAGGACACACAAACTCTTTTAAAGAAGACAACACAGGTCATAAAGTAGAACTATAATTAGAAGAGGTCTGTAGCTAAGGATTACTAGTCTAGTAACAAAGTTATGTTAGAAGCTACTAATCTGACCTTAGATTGTCTAATAAAGAAATTGGACAACAAGTACTTTAAACCCTTTGTTATTAAAAAGAAGGTTAGTACCTCTGTCTACAAACTAACAACATAGAAGTACATACACTTAGTGTTTAACAAGGTTCTATTGTCTTAGTACTATGATCCAAGTTTTCCTTCACAATAAAGACCCTTACTGTCTCTACCAGAACTTATCAGTTCTGAACTAGAATACAAAGTAGAGTACATAGTAGATACTAAACTGTTACATAGAAAACTCAAATTCCTTGTTTACTAGAAAGAGTACCTAGTTGAAGAACACACTTGAGAACCTACTAAGAACTTTACTCATACTTCTAAGGTAATCTGAGACTTTTATTAGCTTCATTCTAGTACTTTGTACAAACTCAGCCTTACAGATTTCCAAGCCCTACTATTCTAACCTATGTCTAAACTACTAACTAAGTCTAATGTTTACTAATCAGGATGATTGGTTTTAGAGGGAGGGTAATGTTACAGTTCTCTACTCTTATACCTTTAGTTCTAAAGGTTCTACACCCTTCTATACTAGAACTCAGGACTTCTGTCCCTTAAGAGTACTGTCTATAAACTATATACATACTAACTCTTACTACTACCTCTTCTTACTTTATCATTCTATTCCTTTGACCACTCTTTTATTCTTTGTTTATTCTATAGTCTCTTACCCTTTGTCTATCCCTTTATTCTTTATACCTTTATCTTTAACCTTTCTTTCTTTTATTCTTTGTAACTTATTATTCTTAGTAGCTCATACTCTCTAAGTACTCTTGTGTAGTTTAGTATATATAAGTGTACAAGATTAGACTAGTCTTGTAGTCTTGATCTTGTCTACTCTAAGTAGTCCTGTACTCTTAGACTTACTCTATATACTCTACTCTTGTCTTACTCTCTCTCTCTGTCTGTTCTGTAAGTTCTGACTATGTTCTAGTACTTACATTCTGTATCTCTGTTGTGTAAGATAGTTGTAACCTAGGTCCCCTTACTAAGCCTTCAGGTTCCCTCTATACTGTTACTAACAAAAGTCACCTTAAAACTCTTAGACCCTAACTATATACTTTAGAATTTTGTAGAAGCCTAACAGTAAATGTAGTACTAAAGAGTTATAACTCAGATTTTTTAACAGTTACTTTTGATTTAATAAACACTGTAGGATTAAAAGTAAATAAAGTAAGAAAAGTAGAAAAAGTAGAAAAAGTAGAAAAAGTAGAAAAAGTAAATCAATAAAATTATTTATTAAAAAGGAAAAAGTTAAAAACAAAAGTAGATAGTTCTCTTATTTCTTCTGATTCTTTTAATTCTTCTCTTTGTACTTTATTAGAGTCTAAATCTATACAATCTAACTATTATAAGATGATTAGTTTATTAATGGACAAACCACAAGACAATGACTTCATAATGTCTTAGTTAGAATACATACAATATAAGGATGAGAGACACTGAGCAGTCAATTGTCACCTCACCCCTTGTCTATGTGTGCCCCTCTTAAGTTTTCCCTTTCAACAGGTTATAAGCCTTGAGCTCCCTACATACATGCATCCACTGTACACTCTAAACTCTTTACTTGCATACATTTGCACACATTTGCATTATGGTTCCCCCACATACAGATACACACTGTAAACCAGCTAATGTACCTAAATACTTTGGTCAAAACATTACAATGTTTAAGACTGAAGTGAACTACAAGATGTGGCACTACTGTATTGTTTCTAGTGTTGCAGCTATGTGCTTTGAACACTTACTAAAGGATGAACTACAGAATGAAGCCAAGAGGGAGATGGCTAAGGCCATTCATGCATGTATAGTTAATAACATTACTGACACAATATTGGCAAACTATATACACTTCAATACATCTATCCCTTAGTTAATGAAAGTGCTTGAAGAATACTTTAACCCCTAGACAGTACATAAAAAGGCTATTGACGAATCAGCACTGTTTATTTGTAGAGACCATGTAAAACATTTCAGACATACATTAGACAGACTTGAGGAAGCATACACAACTCTGTCTGCTAACAGTGATCCACTACACAACTCTACATACAAAGCAGTAATATTGCTTGCCACTCCTGAGCAATATACACACATAGTAAATACAATAATACAATCTACTGATGCCCAAAACAAAGGCAAACCAGTTGATGAACATAAGAAAGTTGAACTGAAGTAACTAATCCTTGTATTGCAGAATGCCTACAATGATTACTGTGCTAAACGAGCACAAGATTCTAATGATTGGACAAAGAATAATGCATGTGTTAATACAATGTATAAAGCTAATAAGTGGAGGAAATTCAATCTGCCAAATCTGTTCAATCTGACAAAAGCGAAATGTTTCAATTGTAGAAAAATAGGACATTTCTCTAAGGAATGCTGCAAACCTCCTACTGAAGCTACAAAGCTTGCATGCACCAAACATCAAGCTAACATTGTGCATAGAATGAATCAAACTGCAGAAAACACGACAAATGCATTTATTATTGAAAACCCAAACGAAAACAACATTGAATTAAAGGAAGGCAATGTTGAAATGAATGATAACACCTATGCTCTTATTCTGAGCAACCAGGACAAACAATTCAAACAATATGTTTCCTAGGTATGTACTAATGTATTTACAAATACAATCATAGCTAACAAGAAATCCTATATGCAAACAATGGATTTACTCAATTCTAGTGCATTAATACATGCTACTCCTTATCTATTTCGATTAATGGATGTACACAACATAACTCCTACAATTGTAACTATTGTAAATAGATCAACAATGACTCTTAATCAAGCTAGATCTATGTGTATCGAAATCCTGAAGAATATACAAGAAAAAAGTGTCATAACATTACAAAACATCTATTACTATCCACAAATAACCTTTTCCCTCATAAGTCAAGTACTACTATGTAGGGAAGGTTATTCTTTTATGTTTACAAATGATAATTGTACTATAACATCACTATGTAACAAATACATTAGACATATATGATTGAGAAATAACTTGTATATTTTGTACAATAATCATTTATTAAAAACAATGAACAAACTATCTATTTATGATATACATAAATGCCTCAGACATATAAGTTACAATTATATTAAACAATTATTAAAGACACAACCAAGTGTACTATCAACTAAAATAATGAACTATGAAGAAAAAGAATGTATTGAATGTATAAAAGCAAATATCAAACATACACCAATACTAAAACTATGTCAATCTCCTCTTGCAAATCAATTTGGAGATCTTATTCATATTGATATCATTGGTCCTATCAAACCACACACATATAAGAACATACACTACTTATTAACAATTGTAGACAATTCTACTTGTTGGTGCATAATGCTCAAATTACAAACAAAATCTAATACATATATGTAATATGTACAATGGACAACTAAAATATTTACACAGCACAGAGTTAAAATAAAGCTTTTACAAAGTGATAATGATACTGTATTCCTTAGTGAAGATTTCCAACAATATTTAGATTCACAAGGAACAAAACAAAGATTAACAGTACATCATACTCTGTAACAGAACAGAATAGCAGAACAAACTCATAAAACTATATTTAGAGGTGTAAGAGCATATCTAACATCTACTGAATTACTGTTTATATTATAGGCTGAAGTAGTAATTCATATTACCTATATTCATAATAGAACACTGTGTACTGCTTTAAATTACAATACCCCACATTACAAACGTTACAGAACACACAGAACAATTGATAATATATATGAATTTGGTCAATATATTATCATTTGTAATGAAAATCCTACAAAAATACAACAGTAAGGTATCATTGCTTGTTGGATAGGATTAGACAATGAAAGTAAAGGCCATAAAACATGGCACAATAATAAAATTACTATCAAACAAAATATTCAATTTCTCAAAGGTAAACCTCCTCAAATTGAAGGGGAGAAAATAGATGATATGAACAATGATACGAATGAGTGTTTAATAATTAAAAATAATGAAACAGACAATAGAATAACAAGAACAGACAACAATGATACAGACAACACTGATCCTAACAAAAAAGGAAAAGTGGTAGAACCAATGGACTTAACAGACAACAAAGTTAAATTAACCAAAAAAGAAGTAGAACCTAAATTACATTGATCAGAACAGAAACAGAAACCGACAGAATGTGTTTGTCTTTTACTTGACCATGAAACTAATGAATCACTCAAGTAAAATGCATATCCTGATATTGCACAATGCCCTTCTTGCATCATACTATCTGTGTCTGTATATCTGTTCAATATTGATTGATTTGTGCTACCAAGTTGGAGCCAGACATTGTTCATAGTTTTTAAGTACATGTAACAATGTTTAAGTGCCAGATAATGCTCCATACCAGGGTCATTAAGGTATTTAGCTAACTGATTTGTTGCAAATGCTATATCTGGCCATGTACAGTCTGCAATGTATCTAAGTGCACCAACCATGTTCATGTATAGTATATCAGACATTTGTTCTCTATTGTTATTGGTTTACAATACTGTTTTTAATTGTGTACCAGGCTGTATGAGTGTTTGTACACTTTGTTCATTTGTAAGTTTGTAACTTTCTATTATACTATTAATATAATGTGTCTGATGCATCCTGATGAATCTATACTCTCTGTTGTATTGAATCTCTATACCAAGTAGCCAGTGTAATTCACTACTGTCTGTATATTGTAAATAATGTACAATAGATTGTTTTATCATTGTAATAGTATTATTATTCATTACTACAATAGTAATATCATTGACATGTACAAATAATATGGCTACAGTTATTTCTTTCTTCTTTACAAAGAATACAGCATTATCATGTTCAGATTTTGTTAATCTGCATTTAAGTAGTATATTAGATAGCATTTTATACCATCTTCTACCAGCTTGTTTTAATCTGTATAGTACTTTTCATAATTGTAATATTTGTCCATTCTGTAATCTGTCTATTAAGTTACCTGGAGGAGGTTTAACATATATTTCTTTGTCTTCCATCAATTGTCCATACAGATATGCCGATTTTATATCTATCTGATGTATTTCATAATTATTAGATACTGTCCATACTAATATTAATCATACTATAGATAGTCTAGCAGTAGGAGCAAATAAATCGTCTGTATGATAGTCAAGGCTGTCAATCTGATAGTTTCCTTGAACTACTAATTGTGCTTTATATTTTTCTATACTATTATTGGCATATTGCTTTATTTTATAGACAAATTGTGTTCTGATAATGTTAATATTATTGTATGGATTCATGATTTCCTATGTATTATGATTTTCTAATTGTTTTATTTTGTCTTTCATAGCTGTAATCTATGAATCACAATCTGGACATTGGATTGCTTTATAAAATGAAGTCAGATCTGATTGTATTTCACTTATTTTAGCATTAAATTCTGTTAAATGAATGGCAATATTATCTTCATCCTTTTTGCTAAGTGTATACATGTGTTTCATTATGTGTTTATTCTCCATGCATTGTTCAAGCTTGATAGTACTGGTGGCAAATTCAATGTATAAAGCTGAATTAATAGCTCTTGTAAGAGGAACACAGGAAGCAATCACACTTACTCATTTAGCTGAAGAGATTCTGCAGGTCTCTGATGCACTAATTAATATCTATTACAATAACAATACTGTTATACAAACAGTTACATTAGACAAACTCAAATATTCGGAACAAACAAAGCATTTAGATCATAAGAAAGATTTTATTAAATGCTACATTGAGTTAGAGTGCATAAATGCGAAATACATACAGACAAACGATCAACAAGCAGATATATTAACTAAAGTACTATATGTACCACAAGTCAAACATCTTACCAGTTTACTCAGACTAGTAAGAGTTTGAAGGGGAGTATTATGAGATGATTAGTTCATCAACAGATGAACCACAAGACAATGACTTCATAATGTCTCAGTTAGAATACATACAATATAAGGACAAGAGACACTGAGCAGTCAATCATCACCTCACCCCTTGTCTATGTGTGCCCCTCTTAAGTTTTCCCTTTCAACACTAACTTACTACTTTTATGTTCTAAAAACTCAGAACATTCAGAATGTTACTTAGCCCTGTTTACTACTTAGTAGTTTGTTTATAGTATCAAGTAAGAATAGTCTTAACTAAGTTCACAGTTAAGAACATGAGTCTGTCCTTGTTGAAAGAGAGAGGTTAATAAGGAAATGTTAGTATATATACTTACTCTCTTAGACAACAAGACTGTACAAGCTGTACATTCCCTTTAGAACAAGTAGTAATTTATTAGAGAACATTCTAAACACTAGCTTTAAGTCCTTATCCTCTTAGCTCCTTTCTTAGAGTCCCCTTAGATTTAAACAATGAATCTAGTAAACAGTAGATACACTAGTTTATACATTAATAAGACTTTTATATAGAAACACTACCTCCCTACTTAATGTGTTCTGCTTCTAATCCTAATATATAATGTAAACAGAACTCTAAACCAGAATAGTTAGATTACTAAGTTTGTCTAACTACAGATGACCATTTAGGATTATAAGGAAAGTATTAAGTTTAGAGTTACTAACCTTAGAAAGACAGACATTTTTATTAGATTTGAATAGCTTAAGGCTTATAATCCTACTATTAACTAGTTAGAGTAGACACTTGTGTTTAATTAGTGTTCTAAGTCTTACAACTATCTTACACTACTGTCTTAAGTAGATACAAATACTTCTAATGTTACTAACAGTTCTAATAAAGGTAACTAGTTGTTCTTCTTTAACTAAGATAGATATGTAGACACATATTCTAGTTAAGGTAGAACAGAGTCAATCTAAAGAATGTCTAAAACAGAACTAGTTTAGAACCCTCTCAGAACAACTCTACTCTAGAATGTATGTAGACCTAGCCTACTAAATTTTGTCTAAGAGTTTCCTAAAGTCTTTAGTAAAAAGGAATTCAACTAGCTTCCTAAACATTACTCTTAGAACTATACAATTGAATTGACTAAGGGTTTCTAATCTAAGGATTGTAAGGTCTACCTACTTAACAGAGATAAGTAGGAGGCACTTGACAAGTTCCTTTAGGAAAATCTTTAGAACAGCTAGATCTGACTCTTAAAGTCTTTTATAGTCTCCCCTTTCTTCTTTGTTAAAAAGAAAGATAGGAAGCTCTACCTAGTTTAGAATTATTATTGTCTTAATAAGAGTACTGTCAAAAACAAGTAAGGTAGACAAAAGATAAACTTGACAAGCTGTGTGACACACATAATCTACCCTAAACTGTCTAATTCAGACACAACAATGACAAGGAAACTTGTCCAACTATAGAGCCTAATTTTAAAATGTAACACTATAGAATTGTTAGAATAATACTTGTCTACAGAATAATGTAACAAATTTCAAAAAAAATGAAAATTGACCAAGTTATTTTTAAAAGACTGTTTTTTACTCTAATTAACTTGATTGTTATTTTACTACACAAAAAAAAAAATTCTAAAATTCCTCTCATATTTCACCACACTCAGTTATGATGAAATGACAAATAATTACTATATTTGGGTATTACGTAATATTACAAATATAAGACATGACCTTGTGTTTGGTTAGACTAGTAAACTCAAGAGACTCATACTATACTGGAAGACAGGAGAGAAGGCTAGGATAAACAACCTACTAAGGAAGAGAAGTACTATAAGTATATTATTTAGTATTCTAAAGTATGTTTTAGTCTACAATGAAATTAACATAATAATATTAGCTTACCATCTCTGATAATGGTGAAGATGAGGCAGAGGGCTTGACAGTCCCTCTTGATTACCTCTCTACACTTAGTAAAGCTTCTTATAACAGTAATAAAGAGGCTAATCTTAACTAGAGTATCCTTACTGTATTAGAAGCAAAAGACTTCCTTGAATTTCTTTCAGATGGCCTTAAACATTGGACAAGTTGTTTGGAGACACAAGTACAACCTGTTAAGTACAAAACAGTTAGTCTCACATCTTAAAAGCTAGCCTAGACAATCAGAGACTAGAAAAAAAGAGTAAGGAAGAAAGAAGAAAAACTTTAGAGCTAGGGTTTTGCAAACATCTGGAATTTCTTTCAGACACACACAGGACAATTACAATCACCTACCCCACCTTCCCTCACCCAAAGCACATGTCTTAAAGAACAGTACACTTGTTCTGAGAAACAGATACAACTTATCATTTAAGAGGGAAGCTCTAATAAGGATAGTGACTAGTACAGTTTGAGAAGGGATAGTAATTATCTGTAGGATTGTAGGGACTATAATAAAGCACCTTCTAGGCATGATGATGACAAGCACAAGTATGACCCTGAAGTTATTCAGGAGGTTGAGAGTAGTGATACACTAATCCTAGAAGGAACAATCCCTCTTTTACAGGGAAAACACAATAGTAGTAATATGTTCATGACAGAATACTGTCTCTATATTAGTAGCATTACTTGTAAGGTTAACAAGACAAATCTAGTAGCATTCTTTAACACAAAGATGAAGGAGAAGGATGGGAATGGGTTTGAGGAATATACCTGTAGTAATCCTGTCCTTACTGTCTAGTGTAATTATAAAGAGGCATATGTAGCCATAAATGTACACACTATCATTCTATCTACCAAATATAAGCTCATCTGTGACTTGTCAAACAGTTCTGTAACACTGATGATACAGTAGCAGCTATAGCATTTGATAGAATTATTTTCCTCAATGTACTGTTAAAGATGCAACAAGTAACAAATAATGATATGCAACTGTGTGCTCCTGAAGTTTATGTCCCTAGTGTTGTTTCTACAAACATACCTGACTCTGCCAATAAGATGGTTGTTAGTTTACTAATGTATCTGAATGAAGACAACATTACACACTGTGTGTCTGACATACTCTACACTCTCTCTAAATATTGCCCTAAGACTCTAGAGACTATCTTTCCTACTAGCAATCTGTCTAACTTGTCTGTACACATCTTACTAATACTGAAGCTAGTGATACCAAGCCACTTTGTGAACAACCAGGAATACAAAGATATTTGTGTAGTAATACAAGATACATGTAATAAGATTGGACCTGTGGAAGACATTTCAATTCTACACCCAACACACAAGGAAACATACTGGACAGTAGGAGAAAGTGGTTAGCAGGCATACATGGATGCTCACCATCAAGATTTGAACACTGTGTATGAGTGTGTGTATGTGAAGTTCTATAATCCACAGGCAGTAGTAGACACTTTGAAGAGTCTTACTAGGCAATCATTCACTAGTTGTTCTATTATTACTACACTCCTGAATAATGAAATGAGAGAACTCACTGAGGGAGAGGACATGGTGGATAGGGTGTTGTTTGTGTGTAAGGGTGCTGATACTATGTTGCAAATTTCACAGGATGTTACAGGCTTCTTCCACCTTCCTACACAAGACAATCACTCACAAGAGGAGAATAAGATCATTACAGCTACAATACACCTACAGTAAGATACACAATCCAACCTGAATCTCTCAGAGAGTAGCACATTCAACACTATACTACTTTAACCTATGATTCAACAGATCATACAATCCAACTCAAAATTCCGAGCTCCTGACCAAACTGACCCTATAATTTGTGATACAAAGTAGCAGCTACTTTGTTTGTCTAAGGACAGGTGTCTTGACCTGTTCTTTCATACTTGTGTATCTGCTATACTTGTATTCCTTAATCTATATACTGAATACAATGAAATTGGTTGGACCAAAGCATTAGTAATAGTATCAGCAACATTAGCAAATTGAGGGCCTCACCTAGCATGTATACTTTGTAAATGGGTTAGAGAGCATCTTGAAGACTACTGAGTACTTCCTGTAAATCTTTATAGGACTTGGAAGAAGTTAATAATACAAGATGAAGACTTTACAAACACAATTCAACTACACCTTTCAAGTCTCAACAAGAAGTATATTGGCCCATCTGATGTTCTGGAGTTTCTTAACTAACCATCTGTTCTGAATCAACTAGGCAGGACTCAACCTATTTCTTTGAGAACTGCTCAGAATTGGTTGAATGTAATAGGGTTCTAGTATGACAAAGCACCTAGTAGTATGTATGTTGATGAGCATGAGAGGGAGGATGTAGTAGAGTACTAGCAGAACAAATTTCTACCTCTATGAGCAGAACTTGAGAAGAGTATAGTGATAGATGGAAAGCAACAGTCTGGGTCTCAGCAACAGATTATATTAGTCACTCATGATGAATCAACTTTCTATACAAATGATCAACAGTAGACAATGTGGACTCATGAATCTGAAGCTCTCAAACCATGTCCTAAAGGTGAAAGGCTTTCAATCATAGTGTCAGACTTTTGTACACTAGAGAAGGGATGGTTACACACTATAAATGGGTACTATTTCTCTCTATTGTGTATCTTTTCTAAATCAAATCTAACTAACTTCATTCTAGCTCTCAGGAGGCACACATTTACTTTAAGGCAGGCAAGAACCATGATAGCTATTTCTAGTATAAAGACCTTATTAAACAAGTGGAAAAAGCTATTACAGTATTTGAAGACTGTTTCCCTAGATACAAAGGTCTTTTTGCTTTTGATAATACAACAATTCACTCAAAACAACACTCAAATGCACTTTCAGCATATCATATGCCTAAAAATCCCTGTTACTAGACTAGTAAAAAGGCTCCACCACCTCTAGGAATGAGACCTAGCTACTTTTATAATGGATCTCTACAGTCATTATACTTTCCAGATGGTTGATTTAAAGGGATGGTACAAATACTTTAAGAACAAGGGTACAATACATCTAGCTTACCAGCAGAGTACAAGGGCTTCAAGTGTATCAGTACTACTCCTGGTTCTCAATACTGTTGTAGGAGGATTCTCTTCAATGAGCCTGATTTTCAAGCACAGAAGTCAGTATTAGAGAAGTTAATTAAGGCTTAGGGTCACTTGGCTATTTTCTATCCTAAGTATCATTGTGAGCTCAACTTTATTAAGCAATGTTGGGGAAAGGCCAAATACTACTACAGGATGATGCCTAGACCACTCAATGAAGCAGAAATGAAGGGACACATAAAAACTAGTCTTGCTTCAGTCACTTCAGAACAATTTCAATGGTAAGACTTTCTTATATTCTCTTAACAATACTAATTCAACTGTTTACAGGTTTGCAAATCAGTCAGCTTGTTTTATAGATACATATTAGAAGGGACTCAATGGAAAGCAAGCCTAGTAGGCAAGTAAGAAGTACAGAGGTCATAGAGTACTACCAGAAAACATTATGAATGAATTGTAAATTTCTAAATTTCTACTTGACATATAACTTTTTTTTTGTACTCTTACAAATTTCGCCACTAGGGTCCTTCCTAATTAGTTAAGCGAATATGTGACAGTAACGTGTCACAGCTTGTCGAGTTTATGTTTTGTCTACCTTACCTACTCTCTCTGATTCAGGAGCTCATTAATAAGATACATACATTCAGGGTTTTTACTAAGTTAGACATTTAATAAGAATACAATAATATTTGGATTTAAGATAGAGATGAGTAGAAGGCTGTGTTCTAAACTAATTGTAGATTGTACAAACCAACTGTAATGTTCTTTAAACTAACTAACTTACCTACAACATTCTAGTCATTTATGAATCACATTCTTACAGATCTGATTAACTTAGAGTATGTTAGTGTGTATCTAGATAATATTCTAATCTTTACTCAGACAGTTAAGTACTACTACTAACTAATCTGAGTAGTTCTATAATAGCTCTAAGATAATAAACTGTTTCTCTAAGAAGTAAAGTATTCTTTTGTATAAGAGTTAGTAGATTATCTAAGCTTCATAATTAGTAAAGGAGAGGTCTGTATAGATCTAGTAAAGGTAACTACAGTTTAGAACTGGTTATAACCTTAGAACCTGAAACAAGTCTAAGTGTTCCTTAGGTTTGTAAACTACTACTAATACTTTATTTAAAGCTTTAGTACTATTGTCTGGCCCCTTTACAATCTTACTAGCAAAGATGTTCCTTAGTAATAGAGTAATTAGTAACAGTCTGTGTTTGAGTCCCTCAAGTAGACTATTACTAGTAAGCTTGTATTAGTAGTTCTGACAGTTGTAAACAAGTTCTAAGTTAAAGTTGACTCTTCTAACTTTACAAATAGAGTAGTACTGTCTTAGTTTATTAACAGAAAGTAGTGTCTGATAGTGTTCTGATTAGAATCTCTCTCTGTAATAGAAAAGAACTACCTTATTTACAACAAGGAACTCTTTGTGATTGTCTGTTCTCTAGAGGAGTAGTATTAATATCTCCTTAGTGTTATACAAAAGTTTAAGATTTAGAGTAATCACTTTAATCTCTAGTACTTCTAAGTACCTTAGAAGCTTAACTACTGTTAGGCCTACTAAATGTTAGAACTGTAGGACTATAACTTTGTACTGACTTACAAACCTAGAACACAAATGATAAAAGCTGATTTACTCTTAAGACAAGTAGGTTATAAAAGAGGGGAGAATAATAATAAAAATCTTGTTCTCCTAGACAATTCCTATTTTATGTCTAAGACAATCTAAGAGATCTGACTCAAATCTAAGAATGTTGACTTTATTACTTATATATAGTAAACTCTAAGACACACACAGGACTAGGTTGTAGTAAAGTAGTTAGAGAAGTAGGCTAAGAACTAGAAGGAGAATGAGAATAGACAAGTTTACTAAGAAGGCTAACTGTATGTTCTAAAGGATTAGAAGCTATAGAAGAACATTGTCTGAGCTTATTATAACAATCTGACTGTAGGACATCTAGACTAACACAAAACACAGGAACTCATTACTCAGAACTATTACGTCAGGAAAAAGTCTGTTTTCTTATATAGCTTTATAGATCTTATATAATAAAATACACATTACTTATCAGTTTTATTGTAATTATAAGTATTTAACTCTATTATAAAGTAAAAGCAAGTCTTATATACTCTTATAAAAGCTCTATAAGTATTATTCATTAATATAATATGGTAAATGTATTATAATAGTCTTATATAAAGGGTATATACATTTTATTAGTTATATATAGAGAATAAAAGCACTGTAATAGTATTATACTTGAAGAAAAAGGTTTGTATCTAATATACAATATAATAAAGAGGTTTTTCTATACTTATAATTTGTATAAAAGTTCTATTAATGTTTATAATATCTAGAAACTCTGTTTGAGAGGTTATAAACTTAATAAATATATAGTACTAGAATGTAATGTGCACATTACAATAGTATAATAAATATTAAGCAAGTCGCTTAGATTATGTAATCATCGAATATCACATGGGACTTAGTACTTACGCACTCGTCCTCGTCATTCTCTATGCCTCCGACCACTATCGAGTAACCTTCTGCCCCATCACTATGTTGTCGCTTCTGGTCTCTCTAGTCCAGTCCTCTGCTTGCAAGCGTCCTACCAGCTCGCACTCCGCCTGCAACAACCTAGACAATAACATCACTGTAC
>NW_006760391.1:4034709-4067614 GCF_000271605.1 Fomitiporia mediterranea MF3/22 | reverse complement strand
CCTGCAGAAGGCGACCTGGTAGCACGACATCAGCGTCAAGCTGACCTCTCCAAAACGATCTCACAACAATGGCGTTCGCTGTTTGTAGAGAAACGTAAGTACTGGGACGAACTCGCGAAGCAGGGGAAGAAAGAGCACGAGGAGATGAATACCCACGGTACGTCTATCAGTTGTTGTGATTTGATAAGGTAGTGATACTTTTGCTCCTATCATAATGTATTAATATTATGTATCGTTGTTAGTAAAGAATAAAATATTTAAATAAAATATATATTGTATAATAAGCCATTCAGATAAGATATAAGCTGTAAATTAACTTATATAAGGATTATAAGATAGCATAAGAAATATTATGCCATATCAAAAGAGGGGTGCAATATATACCATTATAGACTTTCCTAAGAACTATAATTCTTATATCCCTATTGTAAAGACATGTAATGTTTATTAATTCTCATAATATAAATCTATCTTATTACAACCTTATAGTATCTTTTATATATCTTATCCAATAAGGGGTGCAATGAATGTCATTATGGATAATATTGTTTTTTTACATATTTTAGATACATATAAGAGTATATAATAATTTTGACTTTCTCCTGACATAGTAGTTAGGAATGTAGAAGGAAATTCTAAAGTATGTAACTAGTTGTAATATATACTAACAGACTAAGGCTTACTAGACAAGGGTTTAGGCTCCCCTACATCTGTATTAGATTCTGAATTACTCTTAGGAAGAAGTCTTAGTAGACCTGATTAGTAAGCTACCTAAGTCTTAGAGTTATAATACTATCTGTATAATTGTTAACTAATTCTCTAAACAAGTCTATACAGTTCTAACCTAAACAGAACTCACTTCTAAAAGTATAGTACACATTTATTAGGACTATGTCTTCTAGTTGTACAGACTCCCTCAGAAGCTTATTCACAATTACAGACTACAATTTGAGTCAAAATTCATGTAAGACTTGTATATACTTCTCAGAATTCAAGGGAACCCTTCTACTACATATTACTTATAGACTAATAGTTAAACTGAGTGAGTCAATCAGAAGATCAAACTCTATCTCTAGATGTTTATTAATTATTAATAGTCAGACTAGTCTAAATAGTTAGCTCTAACAGAATTTGTACATAATAACTAGTAACACTTTATAACAGGACAGTCCTTATTCTTTCTCAATCATAAGAGACATTTGTATTAGAGGACAGTTCTGAACCAGAACAACAGTTCTAAATCTGTAACAGACTTTGTAGAACAGATACACAAGACTAGAAAGGACACACAAGCTCTTTTAGAGAAGACAGTATAAGTTATAAAGTAGAACTATGATTAGAAGAGGTCTACAATTAAGGATTACTAGCCTAGTAACAAAGTTATACTAGAAGCTACTAATCTGACTATGAATTACTTAATAAAGAAGTTAGACAACAAGTGCTTCAGACTCTTTATTATTGAAAAGAAGGTTAGTACCTCTACCTACAAACTCTAACTTCTAACAATATAAAAGTACATACACTCAGTGTTTAACAAGGTTCTGTTGTTTTAGTACTATAATCCAGGTTTTCCTTTACAATAAAGACCCCTACTACTTTTACTAGAACTTATTGGTTCTGAACTAGAATACAAAGTAGAGTACATATTAGATACTAAGTTAGTACACAGAAAGCTCAAGTTTCTTATTTTCTAGAAAGGGTACCTAGTTGAAGAACATGCTTGAGAACCTACTAAAAATCTTACTCATACTACTAAAGCAATCTAAGACTTCTATCAACTTCATCTGAGTACTCTACACTAACTCTGTCTTACAGATTTCCAAACCCTACTATTCTAACCTATGTCTGAGTTACTAACCAAGCCTAATGTTTACTAATCAGAACAATTGGTTTTAGAGGGGGGGTAATGTTACAATTCTCTACTCTTACACCTTCAGTTCTAAGAGTTCTACACTCTTCTATACTAGAACTCAGGACTTCTGTCCCTTAAGAGTACTGTTTATAAACTATATACAGACTGACTCTTACTAC
Organism: Fomitiporia mediterranea MF3/22; assembly: GCF_000271605.1. NCBI lineage: Eukaryota > Fungi > Basidiomycota > Agaricomycetes > Hymenochaetales > Hymenochaetaceae > Fomitiporia > Fomitiporia mediterranea. Next base: position 4,065,583 of record NW_006760391.1, on the reverse strand, counting down.
TACTCCTCCTTACTTTATCATTCTGTTTCTTTAACCACTCCTTCATTCTTTGTTCATTCTATAGTCTCTTACCCTTTGTCTATCTCTTCATTCTTTGTACCTTTATCTTTGACCTTCCTTTCTTTCATTCTTTATAGCTTATCATTCTTAGTAGCTTACTATTCTCTGAGTACTCTTATATAGTTTAGTATATATAGGTGTATAAGATCAGACTAGTCTAGTAGTCTTAATCTTGTCTACTCTAGATAGTCCTATACTCTTAGACTCACTCTATATACTCTACTCTTATCTCACACTCTCTCTCTGCCTGTTCTGTGAGTTCTGACTATATTCTAGTACTTACATTCTGTATTTCTGTTGTATAGAATAGTTGTAGCCTAGGTTGCCTTACTAAGCCTTCAGGTCCCCTCTATACTGTTACTAACAAGAGTCTACTAAACCCTTACTAGTATAACTTATCTCTAAGCTACTTATAAAGTGTAACACTGAGTCTATTACTACTTTTACATAGACTAACAGTGTCTAACAAGGTCTTGTGTTAGGAGAAACAAGACCTGGTTATATACAGTTAGGAAGACAGTAGAAGTTGCTTTAGAACTGTAGTAATGTGTTTAAGAAGGTTAGAGAGGCTTTACTAATAGTAAAGAGTGTTTAGGAAGGTTAAGAAACCTTACTAACAGTAGAGAGACATTCAGGAAGGCTGAAAGAACCTTACTAATGTGTAGTACAATAAAGACTACTTTGTTAATATTAAAAAAAAGTAAAACAGTACTAAGGAAGTATTAAACACTGTTACAAACAACTTCCAATTAAGTTCTGAGTTAGTAATAACACACAAGAGCTGACAGGACAAAGGTATTTTTGTTATAGTCAGGAATAAGAACTAATGTATGTACATGTAAGAGCTTACCTTTGTTACAGTCAGGAATAAGAACTAATATAATAAAAGTAGAGAATACAAACTATATATACTAAAAATGAAGAAAAGTGGCTCACACTTAAAGGGGAAAACAATACAAGTACAAAAGAAGACTGTATGTGTTTAAGAATGAAGGAAAGGTAACTCAGACCAAATAGGAAACTCAGTGTGAGTATAAGAGAGAATGTGTGTAACTTAATAAACTATAAAGAAAGTCTGTGTTTGAGAATTGTAGTTCTAAACCAGAATAGGTGTAAAACAGTACAGACATTGTTGTAAGCTGTAAGGTAGGTTCTGGACCAGGACAGGTGTAGAACTGTACAGAAGTCATTGTAAGTTATAAGGTAGGCTTACAATGTTCTAGCTTCTTTTTGTAACTCCTCTTTCTTAATACTTTCTGTATTCTAGATTGTTAATAAGATCTAAACATTAATAATAATTCTTTTAACAAAAAGACATACATAAACTTAAGTAAGAAAAGAAACTTAACTTATCTATTAATATATATAAAAAGGGACATACAGTAAGGAGAAATTTGAACAAGACTAAGAAAGTAATAAATTGTTAGCATTTATTCTGGATAAATGCATCATATGTCTTAGACATGTCTTCTGAGACATACATCCGAGACACACAATATTAGATAGCATATATAATACTTAATATAAGGACAATGAAGCTCATAGGACACATATAACAGTACACGACACATTACCAACTACACAGTTGACTTGTATTGATGCCTACACACCATGAGCAGAGCCCACTGAACCCCTACTAGTGTGAACTACTCTAAGGGAATCATTGCAACCTCAAAACACTAACAGGTTATGAGCCTTGTGCTCCCTACTCATGTCTACATTGTTACTATGCTTTTATCTTACCCTCTACAAATGCAACTCTTCGAAATCATCATCTAAATGATTATGATTCCTCCTCACTAGCTATATGTATGACTATATGCACTACAATCGTTATTACAAATGCTTCAGTGTACTATATACTATAGTACAAATGATATGATATGCTCAATCATACTAAACTTGATAAGTATCATTGAACTACTCTATTTAATGCTGAATCAATTTGATTCTACACGTACAATCCATTCTAATTGTCTACAAACCTTTGGTACTCTCATCTGAGCATACCAAATGCAAATCGTCTTGTCTGGAAGACTACAATTACTTTATACAACAAGATATGATACAATACTCGTAACTGGAACGTATTATCTACGTGGACCTAGACACACCTGTCTGAGCATCCCAAACACACATTGATTTATTAAACTAACAAGACATGTATTGGATACATGATACAAGACATATATTAGATACAGATAATGTATCAGATGTCTAAGACATACGGACAGATGAACTAGTTGCTTTAAATGCAATGAGTACTCAATAATACTATATTCAAACACTGAACTACTTTATCTTACACTACAGAGATACATTATAATAATAACGTCTCACATAACAAACGAACATTTGATAGTATATTAATAATATAAATGATTAATACTATAAACAAAAGAACAATGCTAGCAAAGCATAATAACAATATAAAGAAATATATTGCAAACGTATAATCAATCTAATAATGATTAGGCAAACGAATAAAATGAAAACAAGAGTATAAATGCTACTAAAGCATAATAACTCAAATATAAAAACGATTTATACTATCACAAATGAACAATCACAATAAATAACATATATTTATGAAATACAAACATATCACATAGATAAACAAATATACAAACGTATGAAGTAATAATAATGCATTCGAACACATAAAACTATTAATTGTTGAATAACACAATGTTGTATGCAAAATACAATTGAACAAACACATAATAACACATAAAACAAGTAATAAAACATACAAAACAATGTTGCAAACAGTCTAAACATATAATAACAAACATATATACTTATACAAAGTATTACATTAAATTAAAACATAATGCTACAAACAATGAAACAATATAATGATGCATATATGTATAATATCGACACAATATCAATACTATACAGGCAAATACATATCTTATACCTTGCACAATTACTATTACAATACAAAATCGAACGAACAATAGTTACAAATACATTGTAACAATATAATATATCAATAAGATATACATGATAATGAAGTATTAAGTCAATACAATTAATACAATCAGTATAAACAATATAAACAATTAAATATCACTTAAAAACATGACAAAATACAATAATACAGACACAAAACAAAACAACTAATGCTACAAAACATTAGAGCCTAATATTGGATAGTCCAAAGGGCCATACAACAGAACAAACACTGTTGCCAAGTACACAAAAGACAAACAAACGTTGGAACAAAATCTAAAGAAATGAACATAAGTTCAGAACTCAATCAAACACTTTACAAATGATTAAACACAATGTGTGACAGATTTAATAGATTACTACAAACAGCAGAAAGATAGAATTTGTAAAGAATAAATCTATGATCAATACTTAAAGCATATCATTAGCTATTTGAAGTTCAAACAATATCATAACAGTATATTCTTCATTAACAGCCTTGCTTGAGCTTGTGCCTATCACAAAAGAATAAAATACATAAACAGAACAGAAACAAAACACTATAGCTTGAATACTTTTGTCATCAAACGGAAGACAAATGATACTGAGCAAATCTAAACAATGCATCATAATGTATACAAATAAAACAAACGAAATTGCAAACTTATGCTTGCTAAAACAACACTATACCAAATGATTAACAAACTATTCAGACGTACACATAATAATCAAACAAAATACACAAGCATACATGCAATCTATTTGAGTATAAACTTGAATAACAAAGAGTACAAATGCTATAAAGAATTAATAACGAAATCAGACAAAAATAACAAATAACATCAAAGTTATTGAACAAAACACATTCACACATTAATACACAATGCTTAAACAAATGATTAAATGATGAAAACGTACAAACAAATTAATTACACACACACGAAAGCCAATTGCTCAAAGCAAACCTTCTCGAATTGAAGGGGAGTAATAGCATATATTCACAAACATAAAATTCACAAAACATAAAACATAACAAATAATAGAAACATAGCAAACAATTAAATGATGCGGAAATATTGACTATGTCACTATTTAACCTTGCACATCCTACAAAACATAATTACAAAGTTATTACAATGAATAAGAAGCAAATCTGTTGAATTCAACAATGAAATACCTATGCAAGAGACATTTTCTCTGAAATCTTTAATGGTCACACCATACATGGCACCAATTGAACATATTATGAACGAATATATTACAGAGTATATACCTAAACACAAAGAAGTACACTACATACAAAGATGTCGAGCAGAAAAGCATCTCTAGTACATAATGAACTATATAGAAATATCAAACACAACTATGCTTTCCTCAAATGGAACATATAATACATTGAAAATAACAATCACACATTATGTAAAACTTACAATGCTTATTCCCTAGCATGCAGGACATAATAGTGAACAAATAATCAACCAAACAAAGTAATATTCAGACAGATAATTAAGAATTAACACAATGTAGCCAAGGAATGGCACATATTCCTAAAGCAATCAATGTTAGACACACAAAGCACTTGTGTAAGTTAATTAAAAGAAGCAACAGACATAACAGTAATCAAAACATTAATCCTTTCAAAGCAAACAAGATAACATCGATCATAATGAATGAAATGAGTAATACACTCAAAATTAACAAAATAAATTCATATCTCATAACGAATGCACACATATATTCAGCAAATAAAGTGAATATAATGATTAAAACAATATCAAACAGAATTTGACACAAAATAAGCAATAAAACAAACGAATATTATGATATATGATGAAAAATAGAACTGTGAAGCACACTACTTCATCTATCTACAAAATAAAAGCAACAAACACATATTATAACTGTGCAGAGCAATATATTAATTGAATAAACATTATGCAATGATAATAAAACATTATCACAACAATAAAACAATACAAACATACAAATAACATTATAGTTTGTAAAAGTTGAAGGACACATTAAATGATAACAAACACAATGCACACATATATTGATAATAAATATATCTACTGTAAAACAGTAAAACAATACAAACATATCATATGTTTAAAACATAAATAATGTGTCTAAACAGACTTACAAACAGTCAGATGATAAAACAATACAAATAACAGAAGAATAAAACCTTAATCAACCTTAATATGAAGTGATCTGACATATCATACATGATATTACAAATTGTGAACAATACAATGCTTCAATATAAAGGCATAGAACTACAATTGAATGCTTAAAAGGTATGAATACAAAACGAAACGAACGAAGATGATACATGATGAATAGAGGACATCATAATAACATCAATAACACATTTTACAAGCATGATTCAACAGTTTCATTGTGAAAGTAAAAGTGGAAAAACTACTAGTAACACAATTCAAATGCACAAGAATACAAATTAATGTGAACAAATTAATAACACACACATTGTTATTAAATATAGTATTAACTATACAAACGAAACAATACAAACAAAGTACAATTCTAATTACACAATGAGTGTAAGAATATAAAACGAACTACACGTATAATAATATGAATACAAACAAAACGAATAACAGAACAACTACAGAACAGTGCAGTATGAAGAAATAAACATACTATGACACAAAACAAACAATATGACATGAAAAACGAACGAAACAAAGTTATAACATATCATATTAAATTGCAAACAAGAAAACTACTATCATACAAATGATAAAACATTATAGTAACAACTATAACATTAATAATATTAAAACTACGAACGAACGAATGCTAAAGAGATTCTGCAGCTCTCTTGGCAATCATAATTGAATTAACAATTGATTTATTACATCAAACATTATAATAATACATTGGACGAACGCAACACTTACAGTGGACTTAATATACAAAGTAAACGAAACATTTACATTGCAGATGTAAATGATATTAGTAAAACAATGAACGAACACTTATCAAACATTATATTAGCCTGATCAACTAGTATAAGTTTGAAGGGGAGTGTTAGCATTTATTCCGGATAAATGTGTCATATGTCTTAGACATGTCTTCCAAGACATACATCTGAGACACACAATATTAGATAGTATATATAATACTTAATATAAGGACGATGAAGCTCATAGGACACATATAACAGTACACAACACATTACCAACTATACAGTCGACTTGTATTAACGCCTATGCACCATGAGTGGAGCCCACTGAACCCCTACTGGTGTGAACTACTCTAAGGGAATCATTGCGACCTCAAAACGCTAACATAAATATTAGATAGAGAATAGTAAACACAGTTCTGAGACCTGAGAACATTTAAATCTTCAGTCTGATATTTTAAAAATAATATAATATAAGAGTCTGTAGAGGAATTAATTTATACAGTCAGCCATACACAGAACCTCTTTCTTCTCACAAAAATGCTCTCTTTACTAGACACATCTTACTCAATTGACACACAGTTCCTCATATCAAAACCTCACATAAAAGGGACAAATTACAAATACACGTTGCAAGCAACATCCTAGAAATAAATGACAAAATGACAAGACATAGAAGACAAAAAACAAACCTCAAAATAACCAGACCAGACAATGTTTCAAGATAGACACATAACCTAGAGGATTAGCCATAAATGAAATGAAGAGGAATAGTAAGAAAGGGACAAGAGGGAGGAAAAAAGGGAAAAGGGAGCGAGACGGGACACAATGGATATCAAAACGAGAGTGCAATTCTTTTTGTGGAGCAGAAAATAAAAACTAAGGAGAGTGTGTGTGATATTCTAAGACTAAGAAATGAGGACAAAGAATGATTCCAAGATTATATCGGTATTGTATGCTTGGTGGCAAGGTATCGTATCAACAAGTTAGAGAGTGTTCGACGATGACGCAGTTCAACCGTCTTGCGAGACGGCAGGCGTCTTGGATCTCCGTGTTCCGAAGCGACTAAATAAGTTACCGACGCCTTCACCGGACTTCCGGCTACTCGTGCGGGAGCGGAACGAGAATGCCGGGGACGAAGGCCTCGAAGACTGTGTGCGCTCTGGAGGCGGCTCTGGACGGGCGAACTGGGGGATTGGACGGTGGACGTGTGCAGGTTTGGGTACATGACCAGGAACGTGATCATGGTTATGATGATGATGATGCTCGTACATTCCGGAATCGCGTCCGACTGTGTGTCGACTAGAGCATGTGTATCAGAGTGTAGTCCATGAAAAAAAAAAGATATGAAATGTGTTACTCACCCATCGCAGCAAGCACGAACGTTTTCCAGTCCCTCAAAGCCCTCCCTTTCGCTCGTAATGGAGTCATGGATTTCAAAATCGAGCTCTTCGTCATCGGCGGCATCAGCACTTTGACTACCAAACTCGAAGCCGCGTACACTATTTGCGCCAGGACTCCCCGGTCCGTCTATCCATCGCAGATACTCAGCAGCAGGAGTGTTGGAACGCTTGCCCACTGAGCCAGCCATCGACACACGAGATCGACTGCGACGCGTCCCTCGCGGAGTAACATTCGTCACACTCCAAGGAGACTCATTGGACATTCCAGATGCCTCAGTGCGACCAGTTCGTCGTGACATTGGAGAAACAGCCCCCGCGTTGCGTACGGGAGTAACTGGTGGGCCGTGGACTTGGGTTGCTGTTGGGGATTGGGCTGTCGGCGTCGGGCGAGCAAGAAGGAAATTCAATGCCTGTAAAGCAAAAGTCAGACATGCAAGGAAAGATAGTTATCCTGGCCGGCTTGCTTACATTCAGCCATATCTCATGGCGCTCTTTTGTCGGTGCTGTGAATTTCATCTCCCGCTGCGGTGTCGATATCACGATACTATACTGGTAAAGTCCAGGCGGCATTGGATTAGGGTCGAGTACAGAGCGAACAGAATCAATGTATGCTGTCATTAAGTATTTTATTAGTATATTGTCGAAACCGCAAAGAACTTCATAACTGACCGCTCTTTGCACTCTGCTCTGTAACAGTCGTCGATCCCGGATCTCCTGAGCTCCAATACAAAGTCTTTGTATACGGGTGCACCCAGAAGAAACGCTTATGTCTTCGCTCGCCATGACCTTTGCCAATCGTACGTCTTGTGTACTTGTACAGCCACTCGCCGATCATGGTTTGGGTGATTGCATGGATAATTGCCGGGTCTGTCGACGAACTTGGCATATTCGCAGTGCGACTCTGCGTACCCGGAGTATTGAGCACTGTTGTACCAGCGTGCTCGTCCGACAAGGCACGATTATGATGGAAGTCCGAGGAAATAGACGACCGACGAGACATCATGTCCTCTTGATCAGACAATAGTGATGCAGCAGAATGAAGTTGTCGATCAATGAAGGGAACCTGACTACTTCCACTCGATAACTGTGCAAGTGCGCTCGCATTCGCAGCAGACCTGAAGCTATTAATTGACGTAGGCTGGCGCAAGACTGACATTGGCGGCAAACTCGATCCGTGCTGACGACTTCCGGATGCTCCTCTGCTGGGCACTGTGAGCGATCCAAGTGGAGTCGTTGCGCGCTGAATGAGTTCAGGAGGTGGAGGAGACGAAGGTCGTGGAGGAGGCATATCACGATGAGACGATAACGCAGAATTCGGTCTACGCTTCTCTGGAATGAACGATGGCGGAGGCATACTGTTAGGCGGAGGCGGCATTTTCGGTGGAGGCGGGAGCATCATCGTCGGAGGACGCGACTTATCAATGGTTGGTGACCCCGAACTGAACGACTGCGTATGCTGACGCTGGGCTATGTCAGGTGTACCATCGGTCACAGCGCTCTTGTTTCCTTCCACAGGCAAAGACGGTGACGAAAACCGCATAGGGCGCGCACCCACTGTATTCGTTGCATCGCGCAGAGCTTGAACAGGCGGCGTGGAAGTGATCGGCGAAATGGGAGTTGAAACCGCAGAAGCCGGTAGAGATGACGCAGGAGGCACGAACTGGAATTGCTGGGAATTCGGACCCACGCGATACAGTCCGAATCCTTGAGGAGTGCTGGCAATAGGCGAAACAGCTGGTGGTGGCTGCCATTCGTCAGTTTGGATTGACATCTCCGAGAGTTCGCGCTTTGGATCTTCCTTTGGCGGATCCGTGCTGACGGCAGCACACTCGTATGTCCGAGCGGGCTCAGTAATATCTTGCTCACTGCGCCGAACAGAACCACTTTCCCCAGAAGGACCAGTCAAGCCCAGGACAGACGCCTTGATGCTTTCGGTGTCTTCTTCATCCTCCTCATCCGAAAAGTCGTTGTCAGTCATAGTCGACATTGAGTGGAAGTCATCGTCGTTGAGCGACTCGGAAACCGTCGCTGTTGGCACCTGACTCATTGCATCTCTGAAATCGTCCGCATCCGTCTCAGTTTCTGGCTCGCCCGCACTGGCGTATGCCAATTCGGTATGAGAATCTTCTTCCTCTGACTCGTCTTGAACAACTTGAAGAGGCCTGTTTGGCACAGCCGTAGCTGTAGAGGCCGTACTAAGGTAACGCAAGCGACGCTGAGCAAGCGGTGACGATGGTAAGTTAGGTACGTTGGATAGGAAGAGTTCCGAGCGTGGGGACGTTTGTGTCTCTGCATCACTCCGCTGAGGTGTCGGCTGCATCACCTGCACCTCACGTACTATAGGTTCCGGCTCTGGAATCGGGTCCGTCTGCGTAACGACACTAGATGTTGAGACTGGCGTGGGTGGCTCGGTCGATGTGCCCGAATCAACCAGAGCAGGTCGTTTCTCCGGTTCAGTACCAATGGATATGTGCAAACGAGCCGGCTCGACGGTTTGTACTGACGACTCGCTTCTAACGACAACAGGAGCAGCGATGACGGGTTGAATGGCCGCCTCATCCGTTGTAACTTCCGGTTTTGGCTCTGGTTCCGCTTGAATCGCCATTTCAGCTGTTTCCGGCTTTGTGATTAATGGTGCTACTTCAGGAACCGGTTCTGCCTGAACGGAGACATCTGCCATCTCTGGCTTGCTTACAGCAGGAATGACGGGTGCAGAAGTTGGAGCAACCTCTTCAAAGTCCGTTTGGCAGGCAACCTCGACGAGCACCTTCTCAAATTCTCCATCCTCGCGTACACTCTCCATAGCAGCACTCGTATTCGCAAGGCCCAGTTCTGAAGCAAGAGCTTCTGGTGCTCCAACAAGGGACGAAGGACGAGGTCCCTGGAATGCAGTACCACCACGACGTCTTGCGCCAATAACACGGCCACGGACTGTACCATTCGTGAAGGGACTCCCTCGGCGACTGGCTGACGATGACGCAGACGGAACGCGGCGAAGGATGTTTGCAAATTCCGGATCCATACCCTCTACACTAGTGACGCTGTCACGATTGGAAAGAGGCTCAGGAGATGGTGATGCGGCGAACGTAGGAGCAGTTGGCGATGACAGTGCAATGCTAGTCATACTCGTATCGGCTGCCCGTTCGTCACCGGTGGTATCTGGCAGTGCAGTCGATGGGTATGCCTCTGATTCCTCGTCAAGATATTCTTCATCCGACTCCTCGTCGCCACGGTTCTTCGCAGCAATCAACTTCTGAGCAAGCGTACGACCGCCGCCTCGAGCACCAGTTCGGACTGTGCCACGTCCTCGCCCCCTGCCTCTGATTGTCGTCGCATGTACATTCGACCTCGGCTGTCGACCTTCCGAGTCGACTTCCTCTTCGTCGTCCTCTTCGTCGTCCAGTCGCTGACCTTGCAGACCCGCCTCAATCATCTTCCTCCTATACTCGATGCGTAGCTCCTTCTCTCGAGCGAGTGTGCCTTTGAGAGTACTGATTTGCCGTTGAGCATGTGCAAGTTTCTGTTGGAGAGCTTCAATTTCATTTGATGGGTGATTCGGCGATAAGAAGGGTTTGGATGGCGACGGCTCCGGTGACGCATCGACGTAATCTGGCCCAAATGCATCTGGAGGGAATAACCCCGAGGTATCCATCCTTCGACGATTCGTTGACATACCCATGCCAGTCGTGCCAGGACCGAAAAGATCTTCCTCATCGTCGGTCGTACGAGGCGTCTGCGCATCACTGCGTCCATCGGGTGTGAGTGGCGAGCCATATCGGGGTAAACGACGACTGGCGCGTGCAAGTTCTGCCTTGTACGTATCGACGGCTTGTTGAAGATCGGATTTGTCGCGAGCAAGTGCGGCGGTCTGCTTACGATGCAGCGCAACGTCTGTTTCGTGCTTATTCTTCGCATCTTCGATGGTACGCTGAAGTCGATCCACCTCATTCTTCGACGAATCGTTCTGTTCACGCGCAGTCGCTAACGCCTTTGTAAGTCTCTTCGTCTCCGATTCGCTTCGCTGGGCAGTTGACTGGACGTCCGCGAGCTGAGTACGCAGTTCTTGGAGAGAAACTTCGAGGTTCCAATTTTCCTCTTTGAACTTGTCTGCGGGTGGTCGCCGTCACGTCGAGAAGTCAGTCAAAGGGACCGCCATTGTGCCCGAAGAAAAAACATAGGACGTACCGGCGTTCTGCTCCTGTTCACGCAGAGCCTTCTTCAGCGCCTCCACAGCCTTCTCTAAATCGTCTTTTTCCTCTTTCATGTCTTGTATTGCCTTGTCACGTTCTCCGAGCAGGCTCTGCAATCGTCGAACCTCTGTCAACAAGCTACTACCAATTTCAAAAGCAAACTCTGTAAAGAGGTAGAATGAGTAAATTATATTGCAATAACACCACAGAATGTACTGACCGACATCATTGGCGCGATGAGCTGCATTCTTAGCGCGCCGTGACTGTGAAGCGGAGGGTGCGGATGGATGGTGTGCAGTCGGGGGTTCCTGTGGAACGTCGTCGGGCAAAGACAGGTCCTGTGAAGGCAGAGCACCGTTTTCGCGACGTCTGCCGCTGAATGCGCTCGATAACTTGGCATTTTCTTCGTTCCAGGACTGGATTGTGTTTGCGAGGTCGCGATACTGGAGACGCATTTCGGCACTCGGTTCGTCACGGTCACCCCTGTTTGCATCCATATCTTGAAACTGGCGGACACGCTCCTCGAGCTCCATCTGCTGAGCAAGGACACGCTGACCGAGAGTGCCTGCTTGCTGGAGCTGTCGTTCTTTGCTGTCCAGCAGCGATTGAAGAGTCGCACGCAGGTCGGAAGCGTTCGTGTTGCTCGCACTGAGAACATCGTCCAAGTCGCCGTCGGGCACGACACTTGGCTCCAGACCGTCTTGCGAGGTAAAGACATCGTCTCCGTCGCCACTGCGGGGCATCGTTTCTAATGGCTGCGCCATTGTCGACGACTGGCGTGTAAGCCAGAGGGAAAGAGGAAGAGAAAGAGAAAGGGAGCACTAGTAGTGCAAGTGCATTCATTACACGCGTCGCCGTGACGGCTGGTTCATCTTCAGTTCATGATGACTAATATTGTATTATGTAATATAGTTCATTCTCCGTGCTTTGTTCATTTTAACTCTTCTGCATAGCATCACAGAGTACTGTATTTCACCCAGAAACGCTCACTTTAAGGGTATTTGCAGTCTATAATTACTAAAACTCATTATTATTTCACAAAAAAAATACTATTAGAAAGGTCTTCATATTAGCTACAAAAAGTATGTTTTAATTTTTTGTAAAATTAAACAATAAATATTTTATTGAATTTACGCGTGAAGGACTCAAAACTGAGCGTTCGACGTCATTCACCAGGAAACGCACACTCGTGGGAAACTAAACTTAGAGAAATTCGCGCGTGCATTCACTCAGTACGCAGACTCGACTTCAATCCTATCCAGACCAATTTACTTTGGTCTGGGCAGAAATAAAGGTAAGTACAGTCTATTAGTCATATACACTCTATTAATTAATGGAATATATGGTTCTTTATACAGGAACAGGCTCGTCGTGATGACTTAGAGTCTCTTGCCTACTACATTCTAATGTCTGCTTCTTGCTCTTCTCTGCCTCTCGTTCTCCTCCTCCTCTGCTTCCAGAATTCGTTGCTGTTCCTCTGGTCTGCTAGCCTTATCCTTCTAATGCCTGGGTCGTCAAGTTTGCTCAGCGATCTCTCTCTCTTCACACAGTCGCAAGCGTTCTGCCATCTCACGTCGACATCGATTAAGCTCTTCCTCCTTCACTGTGATCTTGCACTCCCTCTGCTGTCACAGTTCCACCACTCGCTGATACCTCGTTCGACTGTTCCTGAGAGATGGATTGATGTTGATGATGGACGTTGGCCAAGGCACTGCGTGGGCCTGTTTGGACAACAAAATCCCATGTCTGAGGAAGGGTTGGTGGGTAGTTACTGGTGCGCACGTTCTCCTTCTCACTCTCCAAATTAATGGCTGAGTTGAGAGTACGGTAGGCTGGTCTTGGTCTTGGTTGCTTCCTCGGTAAATCGGCTGTGCTCGTCGTCGCAGTCCTTTCTTCAGATTTCTTTTTCTTCTTCAGGTCCATTTCTGCTGCTCGCCGTGCCTTCTCCCTTTCCCTCTCCCTCCTTTTCTCTTCCTTCTCCCTTTCCCTCTCCCTCCTCTTCTCCTCCCTCTCCCTCCTCTTCTCTATAGTGATTGCTTAATACTGAAACATATAACCTTTAACATACGTATGCTTTACAATTTTTTTTTAACTATAAAAACTGTACTAATAAGTAATATAGTAGATTATAGTACTTTTTATATATATAGTTTTGATTTAATTATAATAATTTTAATTCTTAATATTTTCTCTTAAAATTATAGAATATTATAGTAAATATATCAAGAATACTAGTACCAAATTTTTATAGATAGTTATAATAGTAATTATTGTAATAAAAAATTCGTAAGTTATAACTATAAACTCTGAATTATAGAAAGTAGTAAAATTAGACTTAAAATCGTATTCTTAATAAGTAACTTAATACTTAACTATTAATTATATAAAAAAATATATAGTAACTACATATAATATAGTACTTATTCTCAATATTTCAGCTACAAATAATGTCTCCTTAAATTAATATTAAGTGTGTTGTGTGTGGGAAAAGTTTCTGTTCACTAAATCAGTGCTGATCATCAAAATTCTAACATTCCAACACCAATATCTCAGCTTCAACTCATTTGTTTTTGCTCAAATTTCGTATTTAAGTTATATTTACTGTAGGCTACCTGTGTGTAAAATTTCAAGAAATTTTACTAAGAATTGAGGGAGGTATTGTACAACTGAGCGTTAACTGGTAACTGAGCGCGAACCGGTGAAACACAGTAAATAATCTAATCACACTTGTCATATGTTATAACGGCATGTTCTCTCCGTACTGGTGAATATTTTTGCGCTTGCCGACATGAGCGGCGGTGTCGGGCCATGCATTTGATCCGCTTCGATTCTAATCCAATCATCATCAGCTATGGGCGATGAAACAGTAGACACCGACGACATTATAAATCTTGGCTTGTTCTCTCTCTCTAAATCCCGCTTTCTCTCCCTTTATTTTTACTCCTCCACTATGCGTTCTCCTTTCATCCTTCTTTCTTCTCTATTTTTCGCAGCCTCGCTCGTTTCTGCAACCTCGTCCATCAATGCGCGTTCCGTGCATCAGCAGATAGCGCGCAGTAGCGAGAATGAAGTCGAAATGGTCTCGTCTGCTTGGTATGCAAGTTGGCACGCCAATGACTTTACCCTCGACGACGTCCCTTGGGACAAGTACACCCACCTGACATTCGCTTTCAAGTATGTCTTACTGCTTCTCTACAAACATATTGTTATATTTTTTTGCTAATCGCTCAATGGAATTGACTCAAGGGAGTCAACACCAGATCCCTCGAATATCACCATGTCACTGGACGACTCGTTACTCCTCTACCAGTTCGTTGCAAGAGCACGTCAAAACGTAAGCTTTAAGTCCTCACTTAGACCGACAACCCCGCCGTACCATTCCCCTTTTACTTCCCGCCGATTGACGGGCTGTACGGCATTTAATCCTAACCTGATTTTGAAATAAAATAATTCATCTCAGCGCTGATTGATTGTTTTTTTACCGCACAGGATGTGAAAGCGCTTCTCTCCCTTGGCGGATGGGCTGGCTCACTTTACTTCTCGACAAACGTCGGTGATGCGAAGAACCGCACCAAACTTGTCAATGCCGTAAACGAGCTAGTCACATTATATCAACTGGATGGAATTGATATTGAGTACGTTGAATTCCACTTTTTCCTCCGCTGAAATTCAATGTCTCTGACCTTGGTGTGTAGTTGGGAGTATCCAGGCCACCAAGGAATCGGATGCAACACAATCTCACCGAACGACACCGCCAACCTCCTCTCATTCCTTCAAGAACTCCGAAGTTCACCCTGCGGATCCAACCTCATCCTCACAGCCGCAGTCTCACTCACACCCTTCGCCAACGCAACGGATCTCCCATCCACTGACGTCAGCGAATTCGCTAAAGTCCTAGACTACATCGCAATCATGAATTACGACGTATGGGGCAGCTGGAGTGCGAGCGTTGGTCCGAACGCACCACTCAACGACACCTGCGCAAGTCCAGAGAATCAACAAGGTAGCGCCGTTTCCGCAGTCGCCGCATGGACAGCCGCAGGTATGCCACCAAGCCAAATTGCCCTCGGAGTACCTTCGTATGGGCATTCTTTCTCCGTCAACGCCTCCTCTGCATTCAACGGTACCAACTCCAAGACAGAGCTCGCTCCATACCCAGCTTTCAATGCATCCGACTTCCCTGTCGGTGACGCATGGGACGACCCTCCCGCCGTCGACGCCTGCGGTGTACTCGAATCTCAAGGCGGAACTCAAGACTTCTGGAACCTCATTGATTCCGGTATGATTAACAAAGACGGTACACCCACTTCTGACGTTCCCTACCGCTTCGACAATTGCAGCCAGACGGAGTACGTTTACAACGCAACGGCTAGTGTTATGATCAGCTACGACGGTCCAAAAGCATTCATTGCGAAGGGTAATTTCATCAAGAATACCGGGTTGAGAGGGTTTGCTATGTGGGAGGCTGGTGGTGATAAGGATGATATTTTGCTTGATGCTATTCGTAGTGGTGCTGGATTTGACGACTGCGACGACTGAGTTTAGAAATGGTAATATTAATAGTGATGAGAGTTCATCAGGGGGTTGTAGATCTTATCTTTAATTAGTTTAATCGCACGGACACCACCAATTGCCAGCGCAGTCGACATTCATTCACAACCTCATATCTACTCTATCTGCGTGTCCTGCTTGGCTGCGAACACCCTATTTTCCGACGTTGTCGGGCACAACACAGTCCTGCCGAACCACAAGGCAACTTCCTCATGGTCCTGCAAGAGCTACGAGGTACACGGCTTTGCTCTTCCGGTACTCCTGGAGTTACCACCTTTGCTAGCAAAAGGTTTCAATTGTCTACCGAAAGCTACGGATTCTCAAAGTTCCGAGGGCACATCACAAGCACGAACTGCAACATCTAAGGCAATTGGTGCGCCGAGACAACACATGGAGCAGGACAGTAACTGAATTGAAACATACAAGGGGTAATCCTGGCTCATCAACTAATTCAGCCGAAAAGAATTGGTATAAATTGCAGCAAGTTTGCACGCCATACTCAAGCTTCATCGTCATGTTTCTACTTTCTAGTATCTGCTTTCTTGCTGTAGCAGTAGCACTAGCCAGGTCTAACCCCGGAGTTAGCACCAATTCACTGCATCATGAAGTTATTCATAACGTTGTGAGGGCTGATGATACTGTCTCTTCTGCCTGGTATACAGGGTGGCACGCGCAATCCGCGCAACCCTTCACGCTTGATAATGTACCTTGGGACAAGTACACACATGTGATGTATGCATTCAGGTGAGGCGATATATTCTTTCATTTTCTTGATCCTATTACTGAACCCACTATCTGCACTGATTCTATAGAGAAACAACCGAGGATCCCTCTGACACCTCTCTCCCAGATGACGATGCTAGTCTCCTTCCTCAGTTTGTCTCCAAGGCACACGATAACGTAAGTTAAGCGTTCGTTCAATCATGTCGAAGTGTTAATGTAGTTAAGAAACTCACATTGATCTTTTCAGGGAGTTAAAGCATTATTGTCGATAGGAGGCTGGACAGGATCACGGTTCTATTCAAGTAACGTTGGCGACAAGACAAACCGTACCAGCTTTGTCAACGCCATAACTAAGCTTGTTAACACGTATAAACTCGACGGAATTGACTTCGCGTATGCTAAACACTTCCTCTACTTACTGATCCTATCTAATATTTGAATCCTTCCTTCCTTCCTAGATGGAACTACCCAGGTTTCCAAGGAATCGGATGTAACACAATCTCACCAAACGATACTGCCAATCTCCTATCAACCCTACAAGAGCTTCGTAACACCGAAAACGGTTCTTCGCTCATCCTAACTGCCGCTACTCGTCTTGTACCATTCACAGATGAGACAGGTCAGCCCTCGACAAACGTATCCGCCTTCGCCAACGTGCTAGACTTTATCGAAATCATGAACTACGATGTGTTTGGAAACTGGAGTGCTACTGCAGGACCAAACTCACCGCTCAACGATACCTGCACGAGTGCAGAACATCAACAAGGCTGTGCCGTTTCTGCAGTTTCTTCATGGACAGCCGCAGGCATGCCAGCCAATAAGATCGTGCTTGGTGTCGCCACTTTCGGCCACTCATTCACCGTTACTCAAGCTGCCGCACTTGCTTCAGACTCATCTACAGACCTTGTTCTTTACCCAGCGTTTAACGCATCTGTGTTTCCTGCCGGAGATGCATGGGATACACCCGCACACGTCGATAAATGCGGTAACTTTGCAGACCAAGGTGGCATTCAGCACTTCCGGTACCTAGTCGATTCAGGCATGTTATTCCCAAACGGCACTGCTGAAACGGGAATTCCCTACCTATTTGACGATTGTGAAAAGACGGATTATGTCTATAACATGACGTCAGGTGTCTTGATCAGCTATGACGGGCCTAGAGCATTTACTGCAGCAGGAGATTTTATCCAAACGTCCGGTTTGAGAGGGTTTGCACTGTGGGAGGCTGGAGGCGACAAGGACAGCGTCTTGCTTGATGCTATTCGTAGTGGTGTAGGACTTTAGTTTAGTGAAAATAACTCGACACGCCCCTTTAACTCATTTGCAATAGTTGAATATATGCTGTCAAGGATGAAGAGGTATATACATAAATAAAGTCGGAAACACGAAGAGTTGTATATAATAGTCTAATGACTATGTTTAACTTTGTAATTGCCACACAAAGCAAGAGGGTCATAACTCAAGTCAGGATCTGGTAACGGAAAGTTCCGAATGAAGTTATCTCTCTCATTAGTTTGATTGTGTAAATTAGCCATTGCGTTATGTGTTTACTAAAATTCTGAAAAATATCAATAAGTATTGCCTTCTTTATGCAGATTGTTAACTATTCTGGTTTGGAGGAACCACACAGCAAGACTAGTATTCGCTAGCCGGACAATACGGCGGACTTCCTTTTGACACAGCACACAATTCATTTTTTTGGCTATATTTTATTTACTATACGAGCAGATTGGATGTTAAGCAACGCTGATTTGTGGTTCTCCCTTTGGAACGGAACAACCTAGGAATGTTACGTAATGCACCTGCCAGCACCTCTGTTTGCATTCCCTCTTCCTCTGCCACCAGATCACCCTCTCTCTGGATATGTCGACTTTGTCGTCATCATCTGCATTCGAAGCTCGCATAGACGGACGGGACAGGTTTCTTGGGCGGGCTCGCTGTATCATCTGTTGAGAACGCAACAGAACCTCGCTTCAACATTCCCATATTGTGGGGCGGTCAGAAGAAGACTTTATAAGCAAAAATTGCGTTGAGTGCCCCTTCCCTGTTGCGAGGCTAATGTAAGGCACAGCAGCTAGAACTCAAGACCCGCAGATGGATCGCTCCGCAGACCAAATAATCTCCGCGTGATGGCCTGCTTGTGTGTATTAATCATCATCTTGCATTCAATCACTATGAATTCTGTACTCGGTTTTATTCCAACGTGAGTTTATTTCCATCACTGCTTTGAGTTACATATTAACCAGAGGCAGATTCACAAGTTCGTGTTCGTTAACTATTCTGGCAAAGACACTCTCCAACAATTCGATGGGAAAACCATCACTCTCGATATCAGTGATCGTTACGCACCCTTTTCTTCCCCATTCATCATCCACAAGATGTGTGTCCGTGGATTCTATTCCTTAAACCCTGTTAGTCTGGACATGCCCAATGACCCGCCTCGGCAAGACTGGGACTTGTCGGACGGCGTGTTGAATGACGATATATCCACCGATGCAAGAAATTTTTCAAACGAGACCGTCCGCCCTGCAACAATAACAACAGTGTGTCTAGCCAGCCGCTGCAGTTTCCACCTATGACGACGAACACAGGTGGTACGTCATTGGGCAGGCGCGCACTAGCATTAAACGAAAATGTCATTGCTGACATTCTCGCAGCAACACACACCTCGCCATCGCGGAAGGCTTGCCAGATGGAGGGAACAGACTGGAGTGGCACGGCAACTGAAAATATACAAAAATATGTCTCCACTTTTGATGTCCAAGGAGATGACGAATAGCTGCTTCCATGATACTGAGACCTGTTTGGGACAATAAAGACCATCACTGAATGGAAAGTGAAGAAGTAGTTACACCAAAATACAGTAGTGGTTTCGTTTACTTGTACTTGTATCATCTTTACAGTATGCAAATTATGAAAATCAGAAATGGTAATCAACAGAATTAATTCACCCGCTGGGATCTCATACCGCTTCAACGAATGTAACCGGACGCAGCCCAGACCAATTATCTGTATAATACAACAGCAGGAGTGATAATCAGCTATGATGGACCCAGTGCTTTTGCTGCGAAAGGGTATTATATTAGGACGGCTGGATTGAGAGGCTTAGCTCGCGGTTCGATGCTACTCGTGGTAGCAACCAGTAGGACTTTAGATTAGTGGAAAGAGCTTGGCACGCTCCTTTACGCTATTTTTAATATTTGAATATATGCTACCAACGGCGAAGATGCATATATAAAATCAGAAGGATGAAGATTCATAACCAAGTCATGCACAAAAGGTTCAAACAAGATAGGAAATTTCTCTGGTTTTTAATGTTTTAAAATATAAGAGTTTAATCGGGTAATATGGCCATTGCTTTATGAGCTCAGTAATATTGACAAAGTCTTCATTAAATATTGTCTCATATTTTCACAATATTAATTATTCCGGCAATGAGATATCGGTACTACCAGCCGAATAACACGGCCGACTTCCTTTCGACGCAGCAAGCAAGTCGTCCTTTCGGGCCCTTGCGTCCCCACCGCTTCCATCGGCTGTGTATTCTTTACCAAAAATGAAGCAGACCAAGGATTAACCAACCGAATGCAGCAGATTCGCAATTCCCCTGACTCTGAGGGATCTATCATGATAATGAATCAAAGATTGGAATAATCTGTTGGTTATTTTACCGTCATTTCAGAAATTGATTCAATTAAGATAATCAAGTATGTAGTTCTGTAGACTCTGTATATGATCCCTCGAACGAAAGTATAAAATTACCGTCATAATCGGATGTAAGGTTGCTCAATAATTTGCTGGAATTGTGAGATTCCGGTAATCAATATAAAAGGTCAAAATTGTCCGCCATGCCAATATTATGCCATTATGATTCTGCTCTCCTATTGCTACTTTGTTGCTGTTACAGCAGCACTGGCGTTTGCCAGACCTAGCCTTGAGATCCGCTCTCGCTCCTTACACCAACAGGTTGCTCACAAATCTGTGAGGGCTAATGATATTGTTTCGTCTGCATGGTATACTGGGTGGCATGCCGAATACTTCCCACTTGACAACGTGTCATGGGATAAGTACACTCATTTGACATATGCTTTTAAGTGCGTTGCTGTTGTGTTTCCTAATTAATAATGTGAAAATATCGACATAATTTCTGCAGGGGAACAAGTGAAAACGCTTCTGACACTTCGCTCCCCGATAGCGACGCGGATTTGCTTCCGCAGTTCGTTGCTAAAGCACATGAAAATGTGAGTCCTATGGTGTTCTGTCCTGAGAAGCTGACTTACATTTTCTCCAACAGGATGTCAAGGCGCTTCTGTCAGTAGGTGGCTGGGGCGGATCGCAATATTTCTCGACGAACGTTGGCGATGAGAATAACCGCACTAAGTTCGTTAGTGCGATGACTGAGCTTGTTAATACCTATCAGCTCGACGGAATTGACTTCGAGTACGTCGAACGAACACTTTCTTCGTTGAGCTCTTGTCTGATATTCGCATTTGTACAGCTGGGAATACCCCGGTCGCCAAGGTATCGGATGCAACACAATCTCACCAAACGACTCTGCCAACTTTCTGGCGTTCCTACAAGAGCTTCGTAATACTTCACTTGGCCCGTCCCTCATTCTTACCGCTGCTGTGAGCCTCAACCCCTTTACAGATGGAGAGGGTGTACCTTCACCGAATGTCACTGGCTTTGCCAACGTCCTGGACTACATCGCAATCATGGATTACGATGTCTGGGGAAGCTGGAGTCCCAGAGTCGGCCCGAATGCTCCGCTAAACGATACGTGCGCCAGCACGGAAGATCAACAGGGCAGTGCCGTTTCTGCAGTTGCAGCATGGACTAAGGCAGGAATGCCGGTGAACCAAATCACACTCGGTGTCGCGTCGTACGGCCATTCGTTTTCTGTAAACGAGTCTTCAGCGTTTGACGGATCCAGCTCAAAGACCGTACTTGCTCCTTACCCAGCATTCAATGCATCAGCATTCCCTGTAGGCGATTCATGGGATGGCCAGCCAGGAATTGACATGTGTGGTAATTTCGGACAGCAGGGCGGTATACAGCATTTCTGGAACCTGGTTGATTCAGGAATGTTATTGCCAAATGGCACTGCCGCGCCGGGCGTCCCATATCGCTTCGACGATTGTAGCCAGACTGATTACTTGTATAATACGACAGCAGGAGTGATGATCAGCTATGATGGACCCAGGGCATTCGCTGCGAAGGGGAATTTTATAAGGACGGCGGGACTGAGAGGATTTGCCATGTGGGAGGCTGCTGGCGACAAGGACAATGTACTACTTGATGCTATTCGTGATAGTGATTAACGTTGTACTTATATTATAAATCAAGTCAATTTATGTATTCGTGAGAATATATATCCGTATGCAGCACGCGTTATGTACGCTTGTTTACTCTCGCGACGCGCTCGCTGGACTCGTCCCCCAATCCAAACAACTCGTGTCTCTGTTCACGACTGACTCCAGTCCATGCATATAACTCTGAAGGCACATGGGTATTCAAGGCTTACTTCCACTCCTCAAGCCTATTCAGCGACGCCGCCATCTTTCTGACTTTTCAGGCCAGACGCTTGCTGTTGATGCCTATGTGTGGCTGCACAGAGGTGCCTACTCGTGTGCTACCGAGCTCGTCCAGGGTCGTCCGACGCGTCGTTATGTCGATTTCTGCATGGCTCGCGTCCGACTTCTGCGGCATCATGGCATCTTGCCGTACCTCGTTTTCGACGGTGGTCCGCTCCCTGCAAAGCTCGGAACAGAAAAGGAACGCGAAAAGAAGAGAGAACAAAATATCAAACGCGCAAATGAGCTGATGTCTCAAGGAAAGGAGAGCCAGGCAAGAGAACTGTACGTCAAATGTGTAGACGTTACGCCTCAAATGGCTTACCAGGTAATTAAGGTGAGTCTATTGTATTGCTGACAATCCCATCTCAGCTAAGAAATGCCAAAGGCTCTCAAAGCAGAAAACGTCCCATATGTAGTTGCTCCATATGAAGCAGACGCTCAACTCGCGTACCTGGAGCGTATGGGCCTTGTCGACGGAATCATCACAGAGGACTCCGACCTCCTCGTCTTCGGATGCCGCAACGTGCATGTCAAGCTTGACACAGTCTCCGCGTCTGTCGTCAGCATCTCTCGCGCAGACTTTGGCTCTCCGTCCCTGGCTGCAGACTCATTTTCTCTAATCGGCTGGTCAGACGCTCAGTTTCGCTGGATGGCAATGCTGAGTGGCTGTGACTATCTCCCAAGCATCGCTGGCATCGGTCTAAAGACAGCGTACCAACTTCTGAAGAAATATAAAACTGTTGAAAAGGCAGTGCGCATGATACGACTGGATGGGAAGAAGTCAGTTCCGAAGGACTATGTTGACGCGTTCTTTCTCGCTGAGAAAGTTTTCTTGCATCAGCGAGTATACGACCCGTGCCTCAAGAAGTTGGTATATTTGACGAGTCCCTCTAATGAATTTTGCCTAAGCGAGGAAGTTGAGATGTATATTGGGCGGTTCGTTCACTCGTATTGCAGCTCTTGTGCACTTTTGACCTTGTCGTACAGAGACCTCGAGCCATCTTTGGCTACACGAATTGCGGAAGGCGACACCTGTCCTATTTCATTGAATGACATGGATGACATCAATCCATCATTCGTCCCCAGGCCCGTCAAGGCCCTTCCATTGCAGCAACGCGATGTAAATAGCTCGAAAACGCCTAAAGGCAAGGAACCGACAAAGAAAACTGGCATTCTAAATTTCTTCAGTGAGTCAAACAATGTTACTGGTAGTTTCCGAGGTAACTAAGTTTTGTAGCACCGGTTTCTAATTCGTCTCCGGAGAAGCGGAAGGGACATAAACCCGAAGTAACGCCCACTCCGACCAAAAAGAAACATTCTCGCATAAACGCAGGAAACGCATCCGGGAAGCGTACCCTTGTGGAAGTCATGGAACACGATATTGCAACAAAGCGAAAAAGAATTTCTGCAGAGGCCGAGGAATATGCACACCACGTTACCCCGTCAACAAGCCGCTTCTTTAACGACGCGAACCCATCTGGTATTCCTAGTGGCGGCAGGGTATCGGAGAAGGAGAACGTTAGCTCAAAAAAACGCGAAGAAGTAGAAACAATCGAAGATCTTGTCACACAGGAAGATGGATACCTTTCTCCTTCACCGTCGCTCGCGCGGGATATCACGCCTGATTTATCGTCTCCGGTTATGTCGTATGGCCGGGCTCGGCGGTGCGGTCTCGGAACCAATCATAACTCACTCTCACAGGATACGCCAACACGAGACGACGCAGTTGAACATATTTTCGTAAGAGGTTCTTCAGAACCTCTTCCAGATTGTGATGAGAAATTAGTTCCTGGGCCTGATCTGACAGTAAACCTGGTTGAAACGGACGAGGAGGATCTAGAAGCAGACAGGAAATCGGAGCCGTCAAGTGAAATCCTGTGCTGGGAAGAAGACGAATACGTCGATCAACAGAAAGAAGTTTTCGAGCCTTCTCCCGTGCGGCCCGCGACACCATCTCTATCCACGCAACATGCGCAAAACGCACTGTCAACACGTTCAACCGTGACAAGAACAGCTTCATTCGACGATCCAACAGATGAACTGGAGCTTCTTGAAATAGATGAAGATACTGTCTGGGAAAGGGAGCAAGACGCTCTCCACACACGACTAGCTCACAAGTGGAAGTTGACGTATTCCTTCGGTAGTCGACTAATAAACGCAGGATCTGCACCCAGCAGTAATGCTGATCCGCGATCCTCACCGAAGGTAATAATTTGTTTTCTCATGCCTGTTGCCGTACGTTCTGACATTGGGTTTATCGATAGGAACCTCCACGTGAGAAGCAAAGTGACATTTCAAAATCTTTGAGAACCCACGATACTGCCACAAAGCCCGAGAAGCAGAGTGAAGCTCAATTAACCACTACGCATGCCATCACACGCTCGCGTGTATCTCGAGAAAATTTGCCAGCGGCACTCAACTGCGGCTTGGTAAAGCTAGGATCACGCGAGGCACCTATTTCTATTGGTGGCGACGATGCATCCGATGAGATAGTTTGCAGTTCAAGGAATAGATTGCAGGCGTTCAGGTACTAGCAGTTTTCTTTGTCAAACTTGTGTGTTAATTGCATGTGGCTGATAAACCTGTCTCAGGTTCTCAGTGTGAAGCGTTTTGAATTTGCGTGGCATTACGTCAATCACCATCGATGCTTCTCGCACACAGAGCCAGTCTGAGTTTGGTTGGTGCGCCGCGAGCGCCGCGGCTATTGACAGACTAGCCGATTCTCGAGCGCATAAGCCTCTTGGGAGCGTTTAGACCAGAGATTCACAGATTCGCAGAAGGACTTGACGACGTGTGGATTTTTTCATTTATGTTTTGTTTGCAAGCGTACTGTACATCCATTCCAACACATTCTGGCCCGATCTGCTGGTTGTCAGCTTTGTTTTGGAGCCATGGAGTAATTTGACAAGGTGGATGCCTGTTCTCGTAATTTTTGCAATACTTTCCGTTGCTCGATCGATGCCTGGATAGTCTTGGAGCCGTGTTGTAATGTAAGTGTAAAATAGAATAAACTTGGTTATCAGTGATCCAAACTTGGGCCACTGCCGTCTCACGCCGTAGAGCGCGATCTATGGAGGACTGTATTCATTTGTCCTCTGTACCTCGATGAATCGGCATCGGGAAATCTACATTGCAATTATCTTATAGTGTAGAATGAAGTGTGCGGGGGGAGCTGACGTGATTCCCAAGATGCTGATGGTGGAGCCAGTCCTAGTTTTGTCTGACGGGGAGGTGCTGATCGTTCTCCGAAAGTACATGGCGATGTGCTGCAATTCAATTCAGTCCGAATGAAGTTAAAGAGTCCATTCAATCGCAGCAGCCATGTGGATCTTCTCAATTCCTCTTCGGCACTCCCTGCTCACTGATGATGGCGGTTCTCAACTGGGCGACCCGATGGCATCTCATCTCAGGACAACCCTACGGAAGCATATCTTCCTCCGCCAGTGTAACTTGAACCACCGGGGTCGGCCTGGGACAGTATAAATACCAGAACGCAAAATCACTCTAGGCGAGAGCCAGCCCCTGCCTCCTCTAAAACACCCGATTTTCTTCTTCTTCAATTCTGACGGCTAACTCTTTCACTCTTTGCTCTTAACTCTGTGAGCTATGGGTTCGACGGCGAATAGTAATCGTCGGACACTCACATCCTCGGACGGGTGCCAAATCTATGCAGACGCGGTTGGCGATTCTTCGAAGCCGTGCCTCGTGTTTATCCACGGCTTCACCCTAAGCGCGGCTGTCTGGGACAACATCTTCGCCGACCCGCGATACTCTTCTGAATTTTACTTGGTGAGTTCTTCTAGCATTGCAACTTTGTTTCAGTGATACCCATGGCTTACATTAGCTACTTTTGACTGTTCCCATCAGGTGAGGTACGACGTCCGAGGGTCAGTGTGTTTCATACATTGATTAGCTTCGCTTACCGAGCGAGCGACGGGCCACATACTAATCGTTTCTGTTGCTTGCATTGCAGGCACGGACGAAGCGGCAAGCCAGATACGATTGAAGAATACGCGTCCAAGCTATTCGCCGATGATTTCGCTGCTGTCCTCCAGGCATTCAAAGTCCACAAACCAATCGTCGTCGCCTGGTAAGGTTATATTTCCCGCATCGTAATAAATCATATCTAATATACTGTACTACTTCCCGGTTATCCAGGAGTCTCGGAGGTAACTACCCTCCAAAGAGTATAATGCTACTTACATTAGTTTCTAACATGTGTTTTTTAATCGTAATAGCGACAGTCGTTGCGGACATAGCGGCGCATCTACCAGCAGACACCTTGGCCGGTGTAGTCTACATCTCACCCTGTCCTTACACCGGATCAATTATGCAAGCTATCGGGACTCCGTTTATTCTTAACCTCCTTACCGACATAACCGGTTCCGACGACGCGAACTCGGTCGACGATAACATGCAAGTTTTCTTCAACTCCTGCTTCAACGACCCCGAGTCAATCCCATGGGAGACTCGAGCGCTGTGGCAGGGCATGTCGGTAAGCGTTTGAATTAAACGCGTCACCTCAAATTATGCTTGTTTACTCAAAGCTGCGTACTTAGACATTCCAACGGCCAAGACACCGCCGATTCGCTCTTACACGGCCCCAAGACCCAACAGGTTTGAAAAAGCTTGGGGCACAGGGTCTCCCAGTTCTCGTAATGATCGGGACGAGAGACACGCAAATTATATTATCAAACCTCGAAACCGAAGTCCGAAACATGTTCTCCAACGTCGACTTTTGCGTCCTCGAGGGAGCCGGACACTCCCCTCACTTTGAGAATACAGACGAAGTAATGGGTCGCATCAGTGGTTTCACGCGCAAGGTCTTCTCGAAGGTAGTTCTGAAAGACTACTTTCTTAAAGGCTTTATGTATCTCATTCAATTCCTCCAATTGCAGTACAAGAAGCCTTCTGAATCAGTCTCACGAATGCGGAAAGGCTCAGGATCGGTGCATGTGCCACCGTCTCAAAGACCCGTTCATAATATCGTAGTATGATGTAACTCCTTTCTTCCGATACAACGGGGTATATCTATCCGTTATTCAGACCGGCTACCAGGTCTTGTATACTATTTACATTTTTGTACCTACTTAAATAATTCCCTTAGTTTGTACTACTTCTTCGTATTTGTGTCCAACCGACGTAACTTAATGCAATTCGTTTTCGGAGTAATAGTGAGCATCGGCGCATACGAGAGCATCACACGCTTGAATTCCTCGAACGAAGAATAATTCCGCGCGTCAATGGCGGGAAGAACCTCAAAGCGGCGCACGAGACCCGCTATAACACAGATTGCTTCCGCAGTGGCGAAGCGTTGCCCGATACACCCGCGTGCGCCGCTAGAGAATGCCAGGACTAATGAAGAAAGAGAAAAGAAAGAAAGGGCCAACAAGCTACGTCAGCATTCTCCAAATCACATTAGTACTAGCCCAAGTCACTTACATCCATCACGAGGCCACTTATATACTTCCGTATCTATAAACCGCTCAGGGCGGAACAAATGTGCATCCGATCCCCATACCAGTGCTGTTGACATGAATTAACTATCCTCATTTTTTTCCCATATCATTAAATAAAGAAATCAAGTAGACACGTACGATTCATATGTAAACCCCAGATGTCCATTACGACGATGCTTCCTTTCGGTACAAACACGTTGAATGGCTCTTCGGAAGATACATCGCGCTTAAACTGCACGTTTGTATCCGACCCATCGAAAGACAGATCGGGAACACAGATCGCAGATCCAGATGCTGGCCGAAATCGCCTTGCAGTCAAGATGCTATCTGCACTTGTCAGCTTTATGAGCCGCGGTTCTGTAGGGAAGCAGCGCAGAGTCTCCCGGAAGAAGGCAATTGTATACTCCTATTGGCATTGCATATGCATACCAAACAGTGTAGAGTCAGTGATATGTGGCAAACCCAGCTAGACATTTTAGGGACCACAAACAAATTTATCAAAGTCGTCCCTATAGTTCGACACCTTTACATCATCGTCCGAAGGCCAAATGCGATAAACTTCAGCTCTAACTTTTGATTGTACATCCGGATAAATCGCAAGGAGGAGGAATGCAAAGGCAAGTGTATGGGCTGACGTTTCTATTAAATGCCGTAAGTTGTCCGATGGTTCAGGATAATGAGTAACGAATAAATGAATTGCACACTCACCATGCCCAGCAAGGAGAAATGTCTCAACCCAATCACTTGTCAACAACACCAAAGTATGACCCTGCAGTTTGAAATTAACTTACAAAAATGTTACTGAAGAGCTGGCCATCCGTAAGAGTGCGTTTATTGTTATTTGCCGTCGTTTCTTCGCTTTTCGATTCGTTAGCCTGCACAAGCTTTCGAAGCAACTCAGCGCCCGATCCTTCCACTCCCACATTCATATCCTCTGCTGTCGTCTTCTGTTTCCGATCATCGTCTTTCCCTTCGTGGCGGACAGACTCCACGATAGACGTCATGTGCGCTTTCAGACTCGCAAACGCATGTTGAGCTTCCTCAAGTTTCTCAGAAAGCCACGGGATGCGAACAGGGAGCGAATAAAAGAACTCCGGGACAAGAGAAAAATGAATATTCGTAAGCGTAAACTCAAGAGCAACGTGAAACGGAAGTATTTTATCCATGCTATGCCGTGCGTGTTGATGCATATTGCTGAACGCTTTCCAGGGCATGCGAAGTCCAAATCCCGAGACAGCGATAACATGAAGCGTAAGCTGTGTCATTTTGGATAACATATCCACTTTTATGACAGAACCAGAACCGGGAACTCTGCAGTCAAACGGCGTTGAAGCTAGCTCGTCCGCAAACCAGTCATGCGTTAATCGGAGTGTCTCTTTCCAAACCAGTGAGTTGAGAGCATCTCCGAACGCTGGTCCTGCAACAGCAACATGACGCCGCCATTCGTTCCCCTCTGTGCTAACGAGACTCTTTCCGTATATATCGACCATAGAATACTACAGTCAAGATCAGCAAAGAGGTAGCACGATCAGGTACAAGGGTCAATCAATCGCAAAAAGCAAATAGATGCTCGAATACCTACAGCTATAATATCCTTCGTAAATGTATACCGGTCCGAAGTGATCGTCTTGAGTGCCTCCACGTCGGCGACCCAAAACATCGGTTTTGCATACCATACCCATAATCCCGACAAGATTGTACTACCCTTCTTTGCATATACTACCCAACAGATTCAAAAAGAAAAAAAGAAAAAGATCCGTATTCAGGAACCACAGGGATAAATGAATTAAAAGGGAGACTTACGATGAAACCGTGAGTTATAATGCGCAAACCATCCACGAGGTGGAAACACCGGTGCAAGCACAAGCGCGATAATTAACTGTGGGTGAAACCAGATCAAGCCTCCTTGCGGGCATGAACTAGCATTTACGTGTCAGGAGTCAGGATCCGGACTTCCGACGGGAGACACGCAATATATATAATGTGGATATCAGAACTTACCTTAGACTGGCGTAGCCTCTCCGCAGCGCGATTCCGGCATTCAGCAATAGAAAGAAGGTCACCGCTCCGAGCAGGACGTTGAACAGCGACAGTGACATGGTTGAGGGTAGGTACACCGTACAGCCGAGAAGAAGAAGGGAGCAGCCAGATAGGACGTACTTATAGAATAGCCTAGCAGCAGAAAGACAGTCCTCATGGATGGAACCTTTCTCGACAGCCAGATAGAGAACAGCTGTCCACACCAAACAAC
Source organism: Fomitiporia mediterranea MF3/22 (assembly GCF_000271605.1). Classification (NCBI taxonomy): domain Eukaryota; kingdom Fungi; phylum Basidiomycota; class Agaricomycetes; order Hymenochaetales; family Hymenochaetaceae; genus Fomitiporia; species Fomitiporia mediterranea. Next base: position 4,035,504 of record NW_006760391.1, on the reverse strand, counting down.
GGGCTTGCCAAATGCAGACCGACGTTTATCCAATCAGCGGGTGGTGGGTATCACATCCCGGCGACCGTCGGTGTCTACATATCTGACCTGCTCTCCCTTGCACAAACGGAACAGAACGGTCAGAAAATGCTCGAGTCGCCTGATGGTCAGGTATGCACATGCTGAATGAAGGAAAGCAACGTGTCGTCTCTCTCTCGAGTAAGCAAGCCGTTGCTATAGAAGGATCAAGCCTCCTTCCATTTCGGGATGAACAGCTACAGGAACAAACCGGAGAAATATATCTTCCCAATATGGAATGCCTAGAAGTCCACTCTTTGCAAATCCCGACTTTCGATAAATTGGAATGCACCGCTAGCTATCCATATTAGCCATATGATATCATATAATATCACATTACATGCATACTATACCATGATCCCTCTTTGCCAACAATCCCTCTTTGCCAATTTGCATTTACACACAAAACACAACACCTAATACTCTACAAAAATTCATGGGAGTGTATTTTTACTATTTAAAACACAATATCTCTTTTTTTCTACAAAAAATTTGATAGAGGAATTAAAAACCTGTGAATACTGCTATTTCCACTGGTTGCAACCCTTATAATTAGCAGTTTTAATTTTTCTAATCAAGTTAATAAGTTGATATTACTACACATGTATATAATTTATACACAAGTACTTATATTATTTTTTCTTGAGAGATTTAATGGTGGTTGTAAATTAAAATTGAGTAAAGATTGTTTTGAGAGTGACAAAAGTGCCAGATTCCCAGAGCTTGTGCTGCGTCTTG
>NW_006760391.1:4033528-4034689 GCF_000271605.1 Fomitiporia mediterranea MF3/22 | reverse complement strand
CATTTACACACAAAACACAACACCTAATACTACTACAAAAATTCATGGGAGTGTATTTTTACTATTTAAAACACAATATCTCTTTTTTTCTACAAAAAATTTGATAGAGGAATTAAAAACCTGTGAATACTGCTATTTCCACTGGTTGCAACCCTTATAATTAGCAGTTTTAATTTTTCTAATCAAGTTAATAAGTTGATATTACTACACATGTATATAATTTATACACAAGTACTTATATTATTTTTTCTTGAGAGATTTAATGGTGGTTGTAAATTAAAATTGAGTAAAGATTGTTTTGAGAGTGACAAAAGTGCCAGATTCCCAGAGCTTGTGCTGCGTCTTGCCAGAGCCAAATTTCTGTGACAGAATGTGACAAAATTGGCAAAGAGGGATCGCATCCCTCTACAGCTCATAAAAAATCGTAAAAATTATTTTGAAAAGATAAACTGCTTTATTATGCTCTGATATACATATATGCAAATTTTCAAGTCAAAATATTAAGTGGTTGTGGAGGAATAAAAAATTGGCAAAGAGGGATCATGGTATAGTAACAAGCTCCTTTAGTGTAATCTCGATTCGTAAGTTATTACACTAAATTAGTAGACAGGTTGCTTTTATAAACTAACCACTTGCCATATCTATAATCTCATTGTGTAGATGTGCAGACGGTAGTGGCATTGCGATTCATAATTTCAATATGTGTGGGGGTCGGCATTTCTCAATTGACGCGCGGGCACTTTTTTTCTGGTCGGAGCTTATATTTGCACCTTATATAGTAGATTCCATCAATCTGCATGTCAAGACTCTTAAATAAAGTAATGAATTTTCTGCAACATTCAATTCAAATCACAGTACCAAAATAAGTTGGCAGTTTATAATATAGTAGTGTATACTCCAAATATACCAATTTTAATATGAGTTAAATTGTCTTCACTCTATTAATTGATAACTTAAGTTAACAAGTTGGTTTCTCATGGTAGCATTTGTAGACCAACTGACGCATCTGAATAAATTTGACTGAGTGTATACAGGTTCAAACAGGGACAAAAAATTCTTCTTAAATTAACTAGAAATTCCACATCTCATATTTTTTAATTCTTTTTTCTCTTTCATGTTGATACCATCATACTCTACATTTTCATGTGAGGAATTTCTTTT
>NW_006760391.1:4015957-4033508 GCF_000271605.1 Fomitiporia mediterranea MF3/22 | reverse complement strand
GTCAAGACTCTTAATAAAGTAATGAATTTTCTGCAACATTCAATTCAAATCACAGTACCAAAATAAGTTGGCAGTTTATAATATAGTAGTGTATACTCCAAATATACCAATTTTAATATGAGTTAAATTGTCTTCACTCTATTAATTGATAACTTAAGTTAACAAGTTGGTTTCTCATGGTAGCATTTGTAGACCAACTGACGCATCTGAATAAATTTGACTGAGTGTATACAGGTTCAAACAGGGACAAAAAATTCTTCTTAAATTAACTAGAAATTCCACATCTCATATTTTTTAATTCTTTTTTCTCTTTCATGTTGATACCATCATACTCTACATTTTCATGTGAGGAATTTCTTTTAAATTTTTTATTTATTAAGATACAAGCATTTCTTTCAGTAAGATAGTAGTAAATCAGCCATATCTTGTTCAATATTGAAATATAAGAAAATTCCTCACACAAATCTCAAGATTTACATAGTAATAACTTTAAAATGATTTTTAATGATTTTTAAATCTGTTGTGGAAAGAGAAGAGACATTAATAAGAAAGCATTCAAACTCTTGACACAAGAATGTGTTCCGGCCATCACGCGGCAGGCCGTGGGAATGTCCGCGTCGACCTTTGCAAATGCCGACCCCCAATATGTGTGATAGCCTTTTAGGGAGAATTCTGAGGGTCTGTGAAACATTCGTGCTTTCTGTGGCAGTGAGTTGCACATTTCTACAACTTCAGTCGGACAGCATTCTAAATATATGCTCTGTCCGGCGCGATTCCGGATTGTATGAGCATTTGATCAGCTGGTGAAGGTGTTTGCAATTTGTTCAGTCGGATTGGGGCACAGAGATGCAGGATGCCCACAGTCCTGCAAGAAAGTTGAACTTGTTGTTGAGTGCTAGTTTGTTGATACAATATCTGCCACCAAGCATATAATATCAATATAATCCTGAAGTAATTACTGATTCTCATTTTTTAGAATATCACACACTGTCTTATGTTTTATTTTTTGTTTCAACTTAACACAGAAAGATTGTACTCTTGTTTTCATATCGAGCAGGTCCTGCGTTGCTCCCTATTTTCCCACTTCACTTATAGCCAATCCTTTAAGTTATAAAAACTATCTTGAGATCCTCCGTGCTGTTATCTGATTCTGTCTCTGTTTCGAAGAACTAAGTGTTTGTTAAGCAGGATTTGTCAAGTGTAAGAGTGTATTCGTGGGAACGGCTTTCGTCACCAACCGCGGTGCAGTCACCAGCGCTAAGGTTAAGTCATAAACTTAATATGAACACATGAGCACGAAGAAGCGACTGAAGTCCAACCTTGCAATGATGAGAATCACAAGCAGATGCACTTGTCTACCTGTCAGCCCTATGCTCCCGAACTAAAAATAAAAGCTATATGAAGCGGCGTCCTTGCTGGCCATAATGCTTCTTCTACCCCTCGAGCGCTGGCATGCATACCTTCATCCCCTCCTGTATCCTCTTCATTTCCGCTCAAGTAGTATTCGCCAAACTTGATTCGCGTTCGTCACAGCGATTGGATGGAAACAATGACATAGGCGTAGACTTAGACATTGGAACTGCTAACATGGTCTCGTCTGCTTGGTACACTGGGTGGCACGCTCAGGATTTCACGCTTGATGATGTGCCTTGGAACAAGTACACACATTTAACGTATGCTTTCAGGTGATATATTTCTTTCTCTTCTTTTGTAGTTACATGCTTACTGATGCTCAAATTTACATGTCGACAGAGAAACCACACAAGATCCTTCAAATATCACCCTCCCTGAACCCGGTGCTCGACTCCTTCCTCAATTTGTCGCCAAGGCGCACGAAAACGTAAGAGCTATAAATCAACGATATCTTTATTCGAGGTTTATCCGCTCCGACGTTATCTTTCCATAAAACTGATGTCGATTATCTATACAGGGCGTAAAGGCATTTCTGTCGCTAGGTGGCTGGACCGGATCGCAATACTTCTCAACTAACGTTGGCAATGAGAAGAACCGCACGAAATTTGTCAATGCCATAAATGAACTCGTGTCCTTGTATCATCTTGATGGTATCGACTTTGAGTACGTCAGACTTCACATTCTGTTTTAAGAATTCTGTTTTATGTCCTTGCGTACATAGCTGGGAATCTCCTGGACATCAGGGCATCGGATGCAACACAATCTCACCAAACGATACTGCCAATTTTCTGTCACTCCTACAAGAACTTCGTAGAACGCCGACTGGCTCCTCTATCACGATATCTGCTGCAGTCGGTCTCACACCATTCGCTGACGAAACGGGACAGCCCTCCACCAACGTTACTGGCTTCGCCAAAGTCATAGATTATATCGAAATCATGAACTATGATGTCTGGGGTAGTTGGAGTACCAGCGTCGGCCCGAATGCACCGCTTAACGACACCTGCGCGAGTGCGGAACACCAGCAAGGCAGCGCTGTCTCAGCAGTTGCGGCATGGACTGCCGCGGGCATGCCACCGAATCAAATCGTACTCGGAGTTGCTTCCTATGGCCACTCATTTGCCGTCAACGCATCCTCTGCGTTCAACGGCACCAACTCCAAGACGGAACTCGCTCCTTACCCAGCATTTAACGCATCCGAATTTCCTGTCGGCGATGCATGGGATGACCAGCCAAGTATTGACATTTGCGGCGTTTTCGAACAACAAGGCGGCGAGCAGGACTTTTGGAATCTAGTAGACTCGGGGATGCTTCTTCCAAATGGCACACCCGCTCCTAACACCCCCTATCGCTTCGACGATTGTAGTCAGACCGATTACGTTTACAACACGACTGCGAGTGTGATGATCAGCTACGATGGACCTAGAGCATTCGCTGCGAAGGGCGAGTTTATTAAGAACGTGGGCTTGCGAGGATTTGCAATGTGGGAGGCTGGTGGTGATAAGAATAACACACTGCTCAATGCTATTCGAGCTAGCGCTGGATTTGACAACTATATTATTTGATTTTAGTATTGTGATAAACCTTATATTAGGCTCGTCTGCCTGCACCGTTCACCATATCTCGGGATCAGTATCAATCGAGACTGCTGCAGCCCTCATTCTAGTCGGAATGGAACTCGGATGAAGAACTTAGATGCCAATATTGATGGTCTAAATAGCACTTGAAGGTCCCCATCAACAAAACATGTGAGATTATAAAGGGCTGTATCATCCTAATATGACCAGGATGCGCAGTATAATGTATTTGAATAAGACACGTCGAATAACCTTAGCAAGTAGAGTTGCATTATGCTTTGTTTGTGGCATTTTCCTTCCACGCTTGGAGCATCACAACATAGTACGATGTGGTGTCAATGAAATATGGAGAAGGGCACAATGTAAACAAGGTCTCACTTTCCTATGTGGAGTAGCGAAGAGCTTTGTAGCCGGCACAAGCACGATTGCTGGAAGTCTCTGCAGAGGCGTGTGTTATACAAAGCTTCGAAACCATGGTGAGACTTGTAGTCGCAGTTCCACTGCAGAAGTTGAATGCAGATTCCAAAAAAATTTGCGTTTCACTTGAGGTATTTGAGTGTACAGCAAAAAGTAGAGCATTTATTCCTCCATTATCAATCAACGAATTCATATCCAACTAATGCTACCATTCAGTTCGTACACTGGAACCCTATAGGATCAACCACATTGCTACATTCAATCTCCCTCCCAGATCCATTTGTCTGGACCGCATCAAACCCGAGTAGGCTAATCTCGGGACATGGAGCGGCGGCGCTGCACTGTAATTCCGCAAGGATATCCGTGTCCACAGTCCCACGGATATTCTCCCAGGTAATGTCAGAAATCTGGAACTGCGAAGTATCGCATCCACCGGTTTGTCCGTTGTATGACGTGCATTGCGTAATGTACGCCGCGGAACGAGTCAAGTTTCCCACCTCAAAGTCCCTGAATGCTGAAAATAGGCTTTAATATTCAGCTACATAATTCAGAAGCCTGAAGCGCCACTCACTGATATTTCTAGCATATCCGATTCCACCTCCTCCACCTATAGACATTTCAATCAGCTAGTGCGCAATTTGATAATGACGGCGACGCTTTATACCGTTAGGTGGGAATCCTTTCTGAATACCAGTCCACGTCTTGACATACCCAGGTTGTGAGCACTCTGTGCAAATGATGCGCTCCGCAAGTACGTTCTCGATGAATTCGTATACTTCCAAGTATTGCCCAATAGAGCCTATCGCAATGCCACCGCTATGGTAGAAGTGTGAATCCTGCACTAATATATTCGAGGAGTTGGCCTTCGGAGAAATGGCGTCATCTCCGTTATCGACAGTCCAATTTCGGAACACCAAATTGTTGGAATAAAACGTATCAACGCCATCAGTATTCTGTACAGGGTTCTAATAGAAATAATAGAGATGATCAAACTCAGAGTTCACGGATTTAAAGCGGGGGAAAAGTACTTACCGAGTTGTTCGAAGTACTATTGACGTAAATATTCTGGAGCAAGAGATTCTCGGAATACGTGATTGCCATGGACCAAAACTGGGATTGAACAAATCGCATGCCATCGAAGACGGAGTCAGATGTATTCGTAATGACAAGACTAATAGGCCGTCCCGCTAAGTTCGAGGCTCCCGCCGCAAGGTCGTACCTAGAATGCTGTCTCAACTATCGAGGTGATTGCTAGCCAGGATTCATCGACGTACCATAGTTGCCCGTTTCCGTCAAATGTTCCAATATTGTGCCCCACCCATAAGATATCAGTTCCACCGAGCCTCCACGCCGTTGTCTGATTTTGGTACCCTAGTGGAAGGCTGTTGTTTCTCCAATAATCGAGATCAGTACCCCACTGCATGACCATAATTAATAGACTACCAGGGAAACCCTTCAACTTGAACGTACTAGAAGATAGCCGCGATTGTCAATCTTGACATTTTTCAACCCAGTCGTGTTCATGACACTTTCAATATGATAAGTGCCGCTCTCAAATATGATGGTACTGTCCTCAGAGCATCGCTCGAAGGCCGTTACAATTGCCGGAGAGTCATCACCACCAGATGCGTCCGGGCTGAGTCTGCAAACTTTGTTCGCAAGCTCAGGATTGAATCGTCCAAGGACTAAGACAAGGAGCGATGAGAGGGCCAGCAACAGACCGAGCATCTTTGGATTCTCGTTGAAAATTAGCAGGAAAGGATAAAATTTATATCTTTCCAAGAAGCTAACACGTTCGTTGCGGTCCGCTCAGATATGTCAGGTGCCACCAAGAACATCACAGAATTTGTTCGTTCAAACGTCATGTGCAAGTGCCATGGCTGCGATGATCGGACGAAGCAAAAGAGAGAAGAAAATGTATTTCGGTTGTAGACGGACTCGAAACAACTAGCAGAAGAGAAACGAGAAGGTTCCAATGACAGATGCATCATGGTATGTTCAAGACGGCTCCGAAGAGGGAAACTTGAATTTGAAAGCATCCGTATCGCGTATCACATGACAAAGGAATGGCACGTGTGAAGGAATCTAAAAGATTAACATTCCATAATTTAGAACGACAGTAGTCAATGCCTCCTACACATTCTACTTTACAGACTCAAAGATATCATTCACTCTTTACCTTGCTATTAATGTTTCCAAAATTACTGCTGGCAATAAGTAGGATAAATCTGCTCCTAACATACACAATCCTTTCATTGACTTTAATCAAAAGGACAATTTTTACAATACAACTACAAATGTGATAATAAGCAATGCATTGCTAGTCCCGGAGGAGCATTTGCTGCACAGAGTACCTTTATTTGAAGCGTTGGTCGGTTAGTTTAGCTTTACAATGTGGGAGGCTTGTGACAAGAATGGTATTGTTTTAGACCCACTCGTATAGCTGTTGGCTTCAACAAGGATTGCTTGCAGTAATAGTCTTTTTATAGTTTTGCTGCCAAGTCTAAGTACTGCTTGTTTCAGTCGAAATTGAGAATACATGTATTGTGACAACAACATATTCATGGACCAGTTACTACTCTAACTACTTCAGCTCCTGTATCTTATCCGTTCGTACACTGAAACCCTACTGGATTAACGATATTGCTACACTGGATCTCTCTCTCCGATCCATTCGCCTGAAGCATGTCGAATCCAAGCAAACTAATTCCGGGACACGGAGCAGATCCACTGCACTGCAACTCTGCAAGGACATTCGTGTCTATAGTCCCTCGAATATTCTCCCAGGCCATGTCTGATAACTGGAAGAGCGACGTGTCACATCCGTCTGTGGCTCCATCGAAAGATGTGCATTGTGTAATGTATGCTGCTGCACGTGTTAAGTTCTGTACTTGAAAATCTCTGAACGCTAACCCAATTTCATTATAAGCTGACGGATATTAGCAGTTCCAAGCAGCACTCACTTATATTCCTAGCATAACCAATACCTCCGCCTCCGCCTGCGGGTAGAGGTTTGTTAAATAATCGATGGATCGTGAAACAGTGCAACCCGTACCGTTAGGAGGATAACCCTGCTGGACACCAGTCCATGTCTTAACGTAAGCAGCATATTGACACTCGATACAAGTGATGCGTTCTGCAAATACGTTCTCAATAAATTCATACACTCCAGGATATTGCCCGATTGACCCAATCGCAACACCAACTCCATGGTAGAAACGTGAGTCTTGAATCAAAATATTCGATGAATTGGCCTTCGGGGCTATGAAGTCATCGTCGTTGTTGACAGTCCAATTACGGAATACCAAATCATCAGAGTAGAAAGTGTCAACGCCGTCAGTGTTTCGGGCAGGATTCTGGGAAGCATTTATTAATAGCGAATACAAGCAATAAACAAAGAGATTCTTGCGTGATTCATCGATGTACTGTTGATATAAATATTCTGGAGTAGAAGGCCCATGGAATACGTGATTGCCATTGTCCAAAATTGAGACTGAACAAATCGTATTCCATCAAAAACAGAGTCAGAAGTATTTGTAATAACAAGGCTGATAGGCCGTCCTGGAAGATTCGAAACTCCTTTTGTCAGATCATACCTGGGACCTCGTTCAGATATGCACTATAATGTTTATATTCAAGATAAATTAGACATACCAAAGTTGCCCGTTTCCGTCAAATGTCCCAATGTTGTGTCCTTCCCATAGTATATCGGACCCACCAAACCTCCATGCCGTCGTCATATTTAGGTACCCAAGCGGAATACCATTTTCTCGCCAATAATCGAGATCAGTACTCCACTGAAGAACCATCATGAACACGCGAATTCCAGAGTTTCCGAACATAACCTCACGAGAAGATAACCACGCATGTCGACCTTGACATTTTTCAACCCAGTTGTGATCATAATTCTTTCGATGTGGTACGTGCCGTTCTCGAATACAATGGTACTGTCCTGAGAGCATCGATCGAAAGCCGCCATAATTGCCGGAGAGTCATCACCACCAGATGTGTCCGGGCTGAGCGTGCACGCTTTTGTCGCACGCTCAGGCAAGAATCGAGCAAGGATCAAGCCATGGAGAGAAAATATGAGTAACAGTAAGTGAAAAATCATCGCAACGAAGTATTTCACCCGGCAGTGAGAAGTACATTTATATCAACGACATGAGACGAAGGATAACCATCGGTCCGCTCCCACATATCAGCTGCCTTAGCCTGCCTAGCAGATAGGTGCACGAAATAGACGCGTCTGTGTCATGTGTGAGCGTCATTGGATTTAATTATCGGATGAAACACGGTAGCTAAGCTGACCACCAACGATTACTCCTAAACGCGGAGTCTGAATATGTCGCGCGGAGATTGAACGCCTCCACTTTTGTCTCACGCACATCTTAGCGCTTCGTCAGCAAACACGGCGACCACAATGTCGAACATTGAGATATCTCAAGGACTTCTCCACTTGCCTGGTTCAAACCATGAAACGAAGGCGTTAGTACAAAAGTTGCTGGAGGAAGATCTCAAGAAGCATCATTGCTTCTACGGAAAACCCGGCTTCCATAACCACTTACCACACCAGTAAGTGTTACTTTATCCAGAATGCGTTCTGTGGCTTGAAACAGTGATAATGTCAATGAGCCTTCTCGCGTTATACGACCTTGGGGCTCCAGCAAAAGTGATGCAAGATATGTACAATCTAGAAGCCGAGGTACAAAGCCCAATCAATCTTGTCGACCGGAAGAACGAAACTGTTGCCCAATTGGATCTTACCATCACGAAAGAGAATTGGACCGAGCATCTTGGGCGCGAAGAGTATGTCCGGTCCGTTAAACTCTAGTTAAATTTCCGGCCTAAAGATTGAATAGGTACTACATCGCTTACCTTGAATTCTTCAAGACAGAAGTTCAGAAGGGAGTACCCGAATGCCTGGAGGAATATATTTTCTCTCCAAAAGCAAATGGAAACGAGAATTGCATGCTACTGAGAATTGTTGGTGGAGCGTACGCATGATCCAAATTTCTCTGCATAGTGACTCACCAGGGCTACAGTGCACATCCGCTAATACAAATTGGCGTAAGTTTTAATGTATCTCGAGTTTCACATGACTAACATGCATAGCAGTACGGAGTCGAATTTAACATGCCTGTCATAGCTGCCTCAGGTTTGCCATAGTTATACACCCTTGCCGCTGATGACTAATCTTAAGCTCCAGGACTGGCTGAAGTTGCAGTAACTAAACCTATTCCGCCGGCCTTGTATGATGATACTCCCGGCTCATCTGCGAAGAATGCAACGGTTCTATCCATAATTAAGCAGATGTACGACTCGGAAATATTAGTGCCGGTCATGCCATATCAACCCGAAGCATTCATCAGCGCACGAATGAAGGACGCAACGTCGAACGGCCGACCTGAAGAAATCTGTAGACTCTCCTCACAGATTCCGATCGAAGAGAACCCAAATGTCTCCGACCTCGACTCGCGCGTGAAAGAGTTGATCTGGGCTGCAACACTTCTCTTGGCATCAACAGGAAAGCATGAACGAAAGCCTCGTCTCGACTTCTTCCTCATGCATTTGCTTACATCCTCGCACTTTCTACCAACGTTGATCCATGCAGTTAAGACCCCGATAAACGCAACGCGCCTTCTCCGCATCTACGTATCAGTGCTGCTATTCCTTACGCTTCTTCGTGGCCGTCCACGAATTGACCCAACACTCATCATGACATACCCTGATACACCACGCCCTCCCAACTCGAAAGGCAATCCTGCAGATGTGAATCCGTGGCCGGCTATCATCGACGAAGTCATTCACGCACCAGATTCGCATACTGTTAAGACAATCCGCTCGTTGTATTATGCTGCACAGCACTATGGTGAGACGCCTCCTGGAGGCGCAATTGGAGCTTTTGACGACACCGGAAAGGAAATCTTGAGGGGTGCCGGAAAGCTGGATGGTACTATCTTTGTCCGTGCCGCAGGTATTGTGATGAATAACATGGGATGGCTCACGCACGGTCAGGAAGAGGGGAAGTGGGATAGAAGTGCGCTTGGATGGGATGATGCGTGGAATACTCCAGACTAGGAACCGATGAAATTCTCAAAGAGAAACCAATCATGTAGTCAGTGTATTATGTGTAACAGTACGTAAAAGTTATGATTGAGTTTAATAAGCCCTGTTCGTCTGTGATTTCTGACATCATATCAACCGCCTTGCTAAATGATTCCCATACCCAGTCTCACTCAAAGCATGCAACAAAATTGTACTTTTTGCAGCATTTCACCACTTCCGACCTGATCACAGTTTCCGAAGGATGGTCCATTCGAGAGAATATCAGATAGTAGAGAACTGCTATAGTATGCCAGTCAGACCTTCAGAATTCCTACTTCCAGTGGACATAAAACTCACGACAATTCACATGTACTGCTTGGACCACTTGTAATTATTCAACCAATCGAGCCTTTCGTCTCTCCGTCCTTTGAATGGGATGAGGGACTGCAGACATCCTCATAATCCATGGTGACTTCCTGCTCGAATGGAATGCATTAATTCACCAACTATGACTTGAATCAGACAAACATGCAGCAAAGTAGAAGAACATACATTGTGTACACCAGCCATTGGAGAGCTAGTAGTGTATGCTAGTCAAATCTCAATAGCCTTGGTGATTCTTACTTTGGTGATATAAAGCTTACAAGGGACCAGAAGTAAGACCCGATCCACCCAATCCACCTGAGCACTTGGAACCTAGGAATTTGCAAATAGCATCACGTATAGAAGCTTCCTAGACAGATGACATTTAATTATAGTCCATCTAATTAGAAAAAATTCATATCAGACCAGCACGTAACAAGAGAAACGACGGACGTGGCGGCTCTGAGGATTCACAAGTGTGTCGAGGGCAGCATAGTCGCGATTGCATGTGTTGTGACACTTGAGAGCAACAGCCTTCTGGATGACACTGAACAACAGGAAACTGACAGAGGTACATTCCTTGATGTTGAACATCATGTTGGTTTGATGAATCCAAAGAGTGCAAGATGCAGCGTTCCCCTTTATATACAGTATATACATTGCCTCTCACGAATTCGGGCATCAAGCTTGTTACAAAAGGAAACATACATCAGACGTGCTCACGACAGGCCATTAATCAAACTGAATTAATTATCTTGTCTTGAAGATGCTTTGAATTGCTTGGGAACTGGATACTGCAAGCGTTGTTGTGTAAACTCTCATTTGTTTAATGGCTTTGTACAACTAATAGACTTTCAAAGGAAGAAGCACAAGTGTGCTGCAATCGAGGAAAACCTGCTGATGCATGATGTAGGGGCTTTGAAGAACCGAAACGAATTACCTAATCAAGCAAGATACCGGCAGGAACAAGTGAACAGGCCATGCCGACTGGAAAGGAAATCTTGAATAATGCAATCATATTTGTCAATACTACCAATATTATGATGAATAACATGGAGTGGTTCACGCACGGGTTAAGGGCTGAAATGGGGTAGAAGCACAGTCATTTTATGTCTTTCCAGCTATGTGACTTATGACTCATGAGTAGAGAGTAAATTCGCATGAGGCGTGGTAAGTCTCCCATGTGTTTAGGTAGCCAGCTTGCGTCATACTGTTTCTGCAACAATTTTGTGGTTTAGATGATAGAGTCTCTTATGGGGGGTTGTTTATTGGGGAGCAAAGTAGGAAACGAATGATTAGCAAACATGAAAATAAGGATATAGTGCACAGATAGAAAACGAACTAAGGATTCTCCTTTTGTAATATACCTCTGACGACACGTCCCATAGAAACAATCCCATGCTATCTAACCAAACGACATTACCCTTTTCAGGGGACAAAGAAAGTGACGCGTGTGCCCGACAGTCTAAATCTCGAACCCGTATGAACGCATGCACTTGACGTGAGCAGCTACGAGTGCCTTGCATTTCTCGTTTGCGACATCCGGGTCAGTCTGCATGTAGCATTCGTCTCGCGCTCGTTTCGTGTCTGGACACGCACAGCACCTGAAGGGATAATGTTTGTGATTAGGCTCGTTTAAAAAGCCCGGACTAATCAAACGCACGGCTTGAGACCTTGGGGATTCAGATTGACTGGTTTCGTCTCTGGAGGCAGGGTGCCCCACCAACCTGTGAGCTGTCATTACAAGAGTTGTGCTTCTTCAGTTATTTCTTCGCCACGCCAAACACTCAATAGCATACCTTCTCGAACATATCCAACAGCGTCACAGGTGTAACGACTCAGAAGGAAGGATGAAGTGACAAATGTTTCTTCGGATAGGCCCTGGCATGGTAACCATCCGCGCGTACCGCGATCCATACCGTGGTTTTTTCTTACCGCGGTAAATTTTCTCACGGTTACCGCGGTAAACCACCGTACCGTGCCAATCTTCGAGTACCACTGTAGAATATAACTATTCTTTTTTCTACTTAATTCTCAGTTGATAATCTTATTGTTTCAGATTAAATATAAGTATATACAATATAATTGTTTTATTTAGTAATAAATAAAGACATTATTAGGGTATATATTTTAAATTTCTACAATGAAAGTCCTCCAAATCAGCATGAAAAAAGTAAGGAATGGTGGATTAAGACATCTTTTGTCTAATTATTTCAATTGCATGATCAATAGTAGGAAATAAAGGAGTTCCATCCCAAAAACCAACAGCCATTTTAGCTTTGAAAGTGTTTGAAGAAGTGGAATGTTGTATAAAATTAAGTTGACACCTTCCAACAGAGAATGCTCTTTCTGCATCAACTGAGGTAGCTATAACAAAGAAATAGATAAGACTCTTAAATATATAAGGAAAATATAACAGAAAGTAAAGCTTACCAGGAGCAGAGCAAAAGTCTATTCCCATCCAAGCTATACTAGGCTGATATGCCTCTATAGAATACTAGTATTGTATAACTCTACCTGAAGACTGAATAGTTAATGTAGAGACTTGAGGTTCAGACAAATAAGCTTGTATTGCATCATATGGACCTTCATCAATAGTATCACACTGAGTGAGATAGTGTGAACAAGACTAAAAATATATTAGACATATATTATATAATACAAATGAAGTACTTACTGGCTGTAAAGGGCATGTTTGTCTAGATGAAGATGTACAATTTGGATTGTATTACTTGTAGGACTGCTCCCAGCATTGGATTACAAGACTCTAGATCTCTTGAACCACAGTTTCAGGAAAGTTCCTCTTAGTAAACTATTCCAACTTCTTGTCTGGCAACATTACTGTATAACAAACACTATTAGAATCCTGTTACAATTTTAAGAATGTAAATAACATACCAACAGTAATAAAATATACTTCACACTCTCTAGTGAGAGTGAAGTACTTGTCACAAACAAGTATTCCAGCTCTAGCAGCAATACAAAGAATGTTAGGCAAATTCTCATCCTTACTAGCACATTCAAGTGTCTGACAAATGTCAAGCAACATAGGAATTACATCAGAAATGAGAGGAACCTCTGCTTTTGAAAAAAGTTGAGTAGGTTCCTCAAGAATCTGTATATGAAATAGGTTAGAAGAGTTAGATAAGTACTGTAAGGACTTACTGAAAGAACATGAAGTAAATCTTGTACAAGAGTTTGTTGAGAAGAATTAAGAATGAAATTTTGAAGTTTCAAATGCTGGACACCAATTAACTGTTCAACAATAGGGTATAAGAGGAGGTATGATTCAATACAAGCAAAATCAGAATTCTACTGAGTAGCAACTTAGCAATCCAGCATTTACTTATTACCATCAATTTTAGAGTTAGGATTATTAACTTCAGTATCAACCAACTTATCAAACCATTCCTTCAAATGTGGTGAATCATTCACCTGTTTTGTAAGACTAGCAATCTAATTATTATTTTAGTATAATATATTTGAAAGAAAGAGTATGAATACCTTATATAAAACCATTTCTGTACTCTGTAACTTATTCTGCTCAACCTGTACACCCCTTCCTTACATGTTAGTAATGGCTTTGTTTTAAATAGAAGTAGTAACATATGTATCATGAACTGATTGCCTATCATCATATGTACTAGTATTATCCTTAGTAAGAGAAGTAACAAGCTCCTCTTCCTCAGGTGTAAGCTGCTCTCCAGGTTCAATCACAACCTCAGTCAGAGAAGGATTAGGATTACTATAGAGCTGATAGACCCTAATCTTGACAACTTTACACAGCTTTGCTAGACAGAAAAACAACAAAAGGACTGTCTAGACATAAGTAGTAAATAGACAGTGTAGTATAACTTGTAAAATACTATACTTACCTTTGTAACAAGATTGACAATGTGAGCAAAACAATGTACACACAATTTCATACTATGAAATGTTAGTACAAGCTTTTCTAGCTCAGTCACTATTGTATTACAGTTACCTGCATTGTCTATACAGAGTACATGTACTTATAACATAGTAATCAGTAATGTACAGAACATTCATAGGAATGACACATACATGCTTAGTAAGTTTGTATTACTAAAGGTACTGTATCAGTTCCTAGGCCAGATATTGACCTGTATAGCCCTGAGTCAGGCTAAAAGAAATATTTGTTAGGACCTTATAGTGTAGAGCTATTTAGACTGCCTTAATAATCTGAGAGATGATAGTCAAGGACAGTAATAACAACATGACTATAGTAGCTGGCTTGAAGAGCAATTACACTCCTGTTTCTTCACATATAGATACTAATACTGATACTATGACAGTTAGCTTAAAGAGCAATCATGCTCCTGTTTCTTTATGTGTGGATACTAATACTGATACTATAGCACTACATCCATCATTATTGCCTCTGCCAAACTATAATACATACTAAAGCTAGGTAATGACTTTGGTAGGCATTTGCTGTTACACTTGCCTTTCAATCAAATAATACTTACTGAATAAATTCAAGGATTGTTTGATGCACCTTCCCAGAATCAGACCAGATAACCACAACTCTAAGATAAGAAGCACTCATTAGTACAGTCTAACCATTAATTACAAGATGCACATTTCTTACACAATTCTAAATGTATTTAATTAGATGTAGAAGGAAAAAAGTATATTTGTACTTACCTTGAAGTAGTTCCTTACTTGAATTGACAAGCCAGTATAAATGACTTTAATGTTGCTTGAAACAGTGTCAGGGCTCAGTAGAGATACACTAGGTTAGAGTATTACAACTTTAAGTGTATAATAGTAATCCTTCACAAAATTGAAGGGCTGGTTGCTTTTTACACAGTAAAGAGTAATAAGAGTACAATGAGTAGCTTCAGAATAAATAATAGGTGGTTGGGTAGCATTTGTTGTATGACCTCTTGAATTAGTACAGACAATAGCAGAATTAAGGAGTAGTAATGTACTGTTCTTTGTACTCATTTGTACACACTTGATTTCTTAGTAGTTTGGACTGTCATACATACAATTGAAGATGAAGAAGATTTTCCTCATTCTATTATGCTCAACATGTCTGACAGAAATGTTATAGTGCTGATATGCTAGAGAAGTCCATTTAACATAGTAGGGAGCTGAATATACAAGAAGTTATTATTATTTGACCAATATTAACACATATACATTTAGAATAATATAATCTGCATTACTAATAAAAGAACTACAATACAGAGCAAAAAAAAGATAGAAAGGAAGAAAGGAAGAAAGTATACCAAGTATTTCCTCATCATTCATATCCCAAACCTCCTCATCTGTCATGTCATACACTGAACTGACAGTCTTCCTCTTCCTTTTTGGAGCTAATAGAATAGCTGCTGGGGCTGGTGCTTCTGCCAGACATTTATGAAATTCAGCTTGATGTGCTGATGGTATGGATGGTGTGGGAGAAGAAGCACCAGGGGTAGAAACCAGAACTCTGGTACAATTATAATGAAACTGAGCATAGATACTAGTAGGAGATAGAGAAGAATAGCTTTGAGACATTTTTTTTGGGCTTAGAGTATGTATTAGAGTAAGATGTAGCAAGTAACGAGTTCAAATGAGTGTCTTCGGTTAGAGTATTTTTTTCCCTCAGCATCGGTGGACACGCAGTAAACCACGGTAACCGTGGGAATCCTTACCGCGGTACGGTTACCGTGAGAGTTTCCTTACCGCGGTATGGATCCACGGAAAACCCCATCCATTCTAGGGCCTATCTTCGGAGGAGAACGGGAAGTTATTGCATCACGTGCTGTGTCATAATGAAGGAATTGTAATATTAATTTCTCCTCGGTGAGGCTGCTGAGGCTGCTGAGGCATAGAAAATTAGGAATACATTATGTGAAATTCTAAGGGGTAATATTTGACAAATAAAACCAGTTTGTTATGAATATTTACTAGATAAAAGCGGCTTAGAGATAAGGGAGCAGGTGGAGTTGGTGAATCTTGTAATTATAATGAATAATTCTTTAGCCGTGCGAATTATCTACTTGTAACCGTGAGAACAAACTGACACGAGTACAATCTCACCTTTCAGTGAGTGACAATCTCCTTAATTATGATGAACATGTCTTAACACTCTTTCGACTTGGCCGAGTCCACGAAAACGTCATCGGGAAGGAAATTTCCAGATGACGAGAAAATCATGTACAGAATCGGCATTGTTTGAGTTGAACTGAGAGGGGCGAAGTATTGCGGTCAATAAAGAGAAGTAGAAGACTGGATAGGACCGCATCCCCCGATCATCAATGATCACGGTGAATCGCAAAGGGAAATGATTCGCATTCAATGGCTGCTACAACGAGGCTGTGAGTAACTAGCGGAACCAATGTTGATAGACACGATTACTACCAGAGCGAATGGATGTTGTAAGGAATTAGAAATAAAAATGCACAGTAACAGGTTTCGCTCATCCATCACCAGATAGCAGGCCTACTCGCACAGATTATCGGATGAAGGCGGTTCTGTTAATGGACATACTCTAGAACTACTACGAGGCTCAGATATTCTGGAACAGATCAGCGATTTGCTTTTTGGAGATTTCCTGATGACATACCCGGTATCTCCTAATTCTCCTGAATACAACTAATAATGATGGCATGCATTGAGCATTAGTGGGTTTCATGTCAGCACTTTATCCCATCCAGCAACCGAGCCTTTCTTGTGAGGCTCATAACAAGTAAATGCTCTGACTGACCACCTAGCCTTTTCTCATCGTGATAGTGTTACCAAGCCAGCCAAGGCCATTGAGCAAGTATCCTAGCACTCGAGAATTCCCAGTTCCTGTCCATCTTCCTCCCGACTAGAATCAACGGACGAAAGTGATGGTAGTTGTTGATAAAAAGAAACGTTGAGAGAAATGCAAAGATGAGCATACCATTTCTGGAATATTCGGCATCGCGCATCAATGACTGGTTGAACTCCGCCGGAAAATGATGATCGTAGCAATTCTTCGTTCGAGGACACCGACACAGGCAACGGACTCGAGAGTCGAGATCGTCGTCTATGTAACGGAACTGCGATGTACACTTCCTGCAAACAAGTGCTATACAAACACCATCTGGAATCAATCTCTGAAATTGCTATCTCTGTTTGTAGACTTCGGCTCAGCAGCTCGCCGGTTGGCTCTGGCGCTTGCTTCTCTCTTCTGCTACTGCTTGCATTCCTGCAACACTGGTATATCGAGTTTAGAAAGCCTCGTGCTATGTGCACAATATTCATACGCATGAGGAATTGCCAATCTGTGCTCTTGGTTTCAAAGAGGACAGCCAGAGCGCTTATTGAAGTACTGTTTAAAGAGAGTCGTTTGCCAATGAAGACAAGGCGATTTTCAAATTGCGGGAGGTAGAACTTCACTCTGACTATTTATATTTAACCTGAACTATCGGGAATCGCCTAGCTATGTCCGATTTTTGACGTTATCCGCTCGGTTTTATAATTTGGTATCTGAAACGATTTACAGTTGAAAATATCTTATTGCATAACGTCGGGAGAGGCCTCAGACCTATGCAATATGAGCAATATGCATTATGGTAACCGTGCGAAAACATTACTTAATTAGGAACCCAAAATTCGATATTACTTTTCAATTTATTTGAAGACATATACACTATGACAAGAAAATAAGCACATATTTAGAGCATCAAGAAAGACAACCAAGACAATGACAAGTACAGTAAATGTGTATATCACTGTAAAACTCAAGAAATAGTTTG